>NC_136496.1:16862650-17125150 GCF_053919585.1 Euprymna scolopes | reverse complement strand
TACTTTTTTAAAAATCTTTACTTAATTTTAAATTAGGCGTTACTAATATATTCTAACCGCTAAAAATATGCCATTGGTGTTCACTTTGAAAATTCAACAGTTCCTGCATTTATAAGCGACAGTCAACATCCAAATGAATGCTTTGAATCTTTCAAAAAACTATCAAAATTATTGTCCATGACTTAATGTCTATCGTAATAAAAAGATCATACACATTATTTACTGTGTTGTGTTCTTTCTCATAAAACAGATTTTTAATTTGATTTTGAATTTTAAATTATCAATCACATTACTAAATATTAAAGTAGCTCTAGGATATTTGACTATCGAGCTTATCATATATCTGCATTACTACGAGCACTGTTCTTTTCTTGTAGTTCTATGAAATTAGTAATTTTAGCATCACATAAATACACTATGCTCTTCAGACTTCTGTTCTAACCCCCTTTAAATTAATAACTCCCTATAATCGGCTGAGTTTCTCTACATAATTACATATATGTTTCATGAGAAGACTTACAATTATCGACCAAATGTATCCACAAACATTTAAAGACACCTTTATAAACAGCTTAATTGGAAGTATGATTGCATTTATAAAGAACTTGAAATGGAAAGCTTACCATTTTGATAAACACCAAAATGAAACTATTAAGCCAGTGCATTAATACATTACCAACCTGAGGAAATGGGGAAAACCCCTCAGAGAGGACGAGGAACAGAGAAAAGCGGCCAAATACTACAGACTAAAAACATATACAACCCTAAAAAATAGCAAATACTATATACAGTATAAAAGTCTACTATGTAAGGAACTTAATAAAAACTACAAAACAATAAATACGTTAACCTAAAGTGGAATAAATAACGAAGCAAACATATTTTAACTAAACTTAAAATAGATAAATACACAGAAATAACGGAACGGGGTACCCCGGGATTTGCTTTAAAAGACCACAAACAATGAGTTAATATAAACCCTACTATTAGACTCATCTGCCTCTCAAATTCAGATATAGGATTAGTTAGTAAAAACATGCTATATAGAATTATCCCCAAAATTATATCATTAATAAAATACCCACTATGGCAATCTTCCACCGAGATAATCGACTGGTTTTCTAACATTTAAAAACAAAATCTTAAATTTCTTTCTTTTGACATTGAATCATATTACTAATATAATATCACCGATTCTACTAAATAAATATCTATTAATGACACGAAAAATTACTAATATAACGCAGGACGAAATTAAAGTAATACTCGTAGCAAGGAAATCTTTAATTACCTTTGATAACAAGTATTGCACCAGAAAAAATAGCCCTGACACTTTCAACGTTTTAATGGGCTGTACGGACTCAGTTCAGGTCACCGATCTGATTGGCCTTTTCCTTTTAGATGAAATTCATTCTATATTCAATGAACTATTCAAACACGAAGGAGACCTATGCAAAGACGACGCATTTTCGTTCCTAGCATCAGAGTTTACAAATATAACTTTCCAGCTGTTAGGGAGGTTACTCCATTATGAGAAAAAATATTGCAACATATATAAGTTTAAGATACGATATTTTCTAATGTAAGTGATTTTCGAGTTAAGTTAAATAATGTTGTTTTTTAACCAGTTCAAAGAGCTGAGTAAATTCTAAAATTTAAATAAAAGTACGTATGTATAATTTTGTTGTTCATCTGTGTACATAGCTCTTACCAGCAGCAAAACTCGTCCTTTATCTCTTTAACAAACTCTATGAAGAGATGCATTCTACTTAGGAATTTCTCTCCTTGAGGCGTAAGATATTTGATATTCTTTTCTTCTCTCCTAGTATTATTTGTGTACATGCACACCTGTTAAATATACTGAACACATCTCGGGTGTTTACTCTCTACATTGTCCTTTGATGACGAGAGCTACAAAAATGTAGTGCTTACGGCTAAGTAGTTACATGCCTTGTTTTGGTTTTATAAGGGAAAACGGAAATTGCATTTTATCGTAGAAATATACGCGTTATGTAATGAGAGCTGTCAGAAAAATAGTTAATAAAAACATTTCAATATAAATGCGCATTTCATAAATTACCGATAGATGGTTGACGTGCTATTGATCAAGATAAACCCTCCAAAGGCTACAATACAGAATATAAAGTAATTGCACGTCATTAAACAAAGGTAAAATATAGGCGAATAAGACCACGTAAACTCCAAATAGTAAAAATTAGCTGAGTCAAATTCATAATTGCTAAACAAAGCAATATTAAAAACTAAAAAAAAAAAATACAAGTTGTATCTAATGAACTCCAAACAGGGAACATTTAAAGTTAGTTTTACTGGGTAACTATTTGGAACACTGGTAACAAGAAAACTTATGTGTCGGGATATAAGTTCACATTCCATGTAATTTCGCTTGTAAGTATAGTCAAGGAAGTAGGATGAATGTTAAGAATTCAGAAATCTTGCACTTCAATAACAGAAACGATTCCGATATCTAGGAAATTCTTTAATAATATTACTATATGTTGGATATTTCTGGGATATTAAACTCGGGTGGAGCACGAGTGTTACGAGGACCTCAGAATATATGTCGTTAAAATACTTACAAAATAGGCATAACGATGGAACGATGAGAAAATAAGAATGGATTTGGAGCGTGATTATTAGTTTGCGACCTATTAATTTATACACTACTTTTGTGTCCTAAAAATAAGGGAGATCAAAAGAAACAGAAGGGACATTTTTAATCACAATAACAGCAAAAAAAAAACTACGACTTTTGTAAAAAAAAAAAGTGCGTCCGTTATATAAATATGTATACTGTGGAAAAATGAAAAAAATAATGAAAATAGCGGTTGTTATAGGAGCAGAACAAAGTTGGAACGAATGGAAAACACGGTCTTAGTATAAAAAAGAAAGGCGAACTTCAGAAATTTAAGAAAACGGTAAACCCTGATTGATAGACAAAAATCCTACACGACCTTAAGATATGGCGGATTGCAAAACAGCTGTGTCCAGAGAAATACATGTAATTTACTTTTTTAAACTTCATTATCCCACATAGAAAATTACACAAGCACCATAAACAAATTTACCTTAAAATGATGGGAATACTTGATGACTAACGAACCATAAAAATTCTAAAAGGCAGGTGTTTTCTCATCGTCAACCTAACTTTTTGTATTGTACACTTCCCTTACTATTAGACTTTCATAAATGCTTATTCTTCGAAAAATATTTTCAGGAAAAATGGCTTTATTTGCGATAGCACTAAACAAAGGCACAAGGTACAATGCCTGCAGGAGTTATTTTTATATAGAAATCAAAGCGTAAAGATATTTAATGTAATGAACTGAACAAAAGATAAGAAACAGACAAGGGTATATGTAAATTTCCAAGCAGAAATACTCAATTTCTCACTATTTGTCAGAAAGATCACATAATAAATATGAAAACTAAATGACAAAAATAAAAAAAACAGTGACAATTACTAGGCGGCCGAACATAAGTAAACACCTGCATAAATCACCTCTTTTCTATTGCTGGTCTTAAAAGAGCTGCAAAAAAAAAGAAGATTTATAATAAAACTTTTTCAGATAATTACTTTAATACAAATAAAGTATAATCGTTAAATATATTATACTAGCCTGAGTGCCCGGCGTTGCCCGGGCGTTTGGATGTCTGTTGAGAAAACAAAACAACGCGAATGAGGAAACAACTATAAAAAAGTGACGTTTTGCCGTTGCGTTCGTCGCCAATCCAGAAGTGGCGAAGGTTTAAATTAAGTTAAGTCAATTGGAAAGAGGGAATGACATTGGAAAATATCGGGAACAAAGCCACTCCTCTTGTAGAAAACTGCCCATTTGAGAATGACGGAATTAATGTTTTCGATATATGTTGTCGGAAATGTTGAGATTAAAAATGATACCGATCTCCTGAAAATCTGCCGATTTTTTTGAAAGTTTTAGAGAAACATACCAACATACAAGCATGCATGCATTAAAACAGACAGGTGAGATTTATATTACGGATTATGAAGTTCAAATCATCTTGCTTTGGCGTTGAAACCGTCCACCTGCTTTTGAGTTACAATATGCATATGTAAATAAATAAAATAAAAGCATTACTATAACTGCTGTTTGATTGTTTAATTAATTCATTTATGTTACAAATATACAGTTTTGTTAAGTGTTTTACATTTGTCATAGAAAATCCACAAATACTCTTTTCATAATTTGTCAGTAAATGTTGAAACTGAAATACTAAGTAAAGCTTAGATTTACTTATTGCTCTAAATACAATGAGACCAAAGTCAAATTTACGTGCATCCTCACGAGAGCAGAGGTTGTATTTTTCGCTTCGGGGGTTCTACATTTTTATTAGCGTTTAAAATAGTCCGACGAAAACAATGCTATATCGCTACTGTTTTTTTTTTTCGTAATCATTTTCCAAATTTTATTTGTGTTTTCTATTACTCAGATCTGTTTGCTCGGTCGTTCATATCGCGCTAATAAAATATAAATACTAAATTATCACAAGAAAATTACATCTAACATTTTTATAACAAAGGATATTAAATAACCATGTGCAGTTTTCGCGTCTAAACTTTTTAAAACGTTCTTCTTATTTGTATTATCCATTGCAAGTTTGAACAATTTTGTAACAAACAAACAAACAAAAAAGAAATACGTTTTCTAATCTAAAAACTACTTGATCAATTGGCATATTTAAAAAAATATTTGCTATTTGGTTGCGATGTAACCAAACATAGGTTACCTTAAAAATTAAAATCTTATTTTTGGGCTATTACGTTCCAACGGCTTTTAAAGATAATATGAAAGGAATTATTAAAAACATAAAAAAATGAAAAAAAAATAAACGTACAATGTGGACCCGTTTCTGGCCAGGTAGCGGTAAACGAAAAACGTAATAGTTTCATTTTTTTAAGTTGTGTGGCAGAAGGTGGGGATCAAAAGTTCGCAATATTTTTAATATACATACAAACACTTCCAAACGTGGGTGTTTGGAGATATTCTATTTTTTAAAGATTTGTCTTGAAAACGTCTCACTGTTAAATATTACTCAATCAGGTAATTATCATTTAATGTTTAATGATTTTACAACACACAAAAATAGGAGGGAACTATACGATGAATAATCCTTGGTATTTTTTCCTTTTGTTGTTCGTTCAATTTTTAAACGTGCTAGAGCGATCTTATACAAAGGATTTTTCATTACATCTTACGGCAATAAGGTTTATACATATATTATACAATATATTCCGTATATTTAAACTGGTGTTCATGTTTGTTTTCATGCTTGCGTTCGTTTATTTTTTGCGCGTGTATACATTAATTTTACACGTACTTGGACTGTTTTAAAAAAAAAATGATGGTATTACATTTTCACCCCGTACAAGGCACATAACCACTTTGTTGTAGAGGGCTAATATCAGGGACATAAGCATCAGGGGTACTGTGTAGAGAGTTGGGCAACACGATGTCGGTTCACGTTACATTTGAACTTCTGTATGTCAGTACAGTTAGGGAAGCAGGAACCCGAAAGGGTATTCCAAAGTCTAGCTTTTCTGGTAAAGAAACTACTGGAGTAGAAGGGTATCTTACATCTAGGGATCCCTACCGTTAAGGGGTCGGATTACGCTGCTTGACTGGCTTGTTGGGAGTATTTACGTCGAGGGGCACACAGGTGTTTGCTCTTAGAGTATTCACAGTTAAAGTACTTGTAGAACAGGCAGAGGGATTCAACATTTCGTCGATGGGACAGAGGCTAAAGTTTTGGTGACAGATCAGGACCTATCAGAATAGCGACTCTCTTTTGAACCTTGTCTAGGAGCGAGAGACTAGTGACAGACGCACCAGCCCAAGTATGACAACAATACTTCATGCCTGGGCGAATAGTGGCCTTATAGAGGTATAGGATACTTTCGTCCATTAGTCGTTTTGTAACACGGTAGAGAGAACCCACCTTCTTCGCAGCAGTCCTGGCAATACCCTCAATGCAATTGTTCCAACTCATATTTTCTGTGAACTTTAGGCCGAGCAGTTTAAAAGATGGACTTCCAGATAAATAGTTATTGACCATTGCTATTAATGTTAGGTAAGGTTTCTTGTAATTATTGAAGGAAACAAGTTTAGTCTTGTCAGCATTGTATATGACTATCCATTTTTGTCCTCACACCACTACGGATCGGCGATCATCCTCTGTGTTTCTGCCATTTCTTTAGATATGCGCCAGTTTGTTTTCCTGTCGCGTCTGTTACAGAACGGTGTGTCGTCAGACTGTTATACAAAAATTCTGGATACTCACTATTCCATAGCTAACTTCTTTATATACCGATCCAACAGGTTTGCGGGTGGTCTAGTGTTTACATAGATAACGTAGATAGTGAAGCTCCACGATGAAAGAGAGGCGAGATCAAAAAGTGTTATCACACGCGGCACTAGGACAACAGAACCTCACTTCATCTGGGGAACATATGTAGCACTGAGTCTTCCGTTAACACGATTCACCACAAACACGACTGTCGATAAGACTAGATATACTGCAGGCATTTTCGTTGACACCATGCGGCAAGATACCGAGCAATTCAATCGGCAGGATCCAATACGATTCTGAATACTCGGACGACACTAACTTACACCATGTTACTGGATACGATCCGACACACTACCAGACCAATCTCGGAAGTTATATAGTGAACGAACGTGTGTCGTCTTTTTCTAACAGTTGGAGGATATAATTTTCGCTTTATATTGGCACGACTGAGTTACTAACAAACAATTTTGAAGCAATTTCGCGCGTGCACGTATTTGTTTTATTTGATCCCAGCATAACGCTGACGGCAATGTGGGACAGTTATGTTTGTCCGGTCATCCGTCGTAACAGTACAGCTTGAGCAATTCTCTCATTGGAGTTTTCGTCTGCTGTATCATTGGACTCTTCCAACCTTAGATCGCTGGGTGAATCGCTCTATGAGAAGCTTTCTCCATGTCCTCGTTTACATACCAGTGCGGTTCTGAAGAGATAATGTCGTACGGTTAGAGCAATCATTTTGGCAGGCTTGACATAAATCTTTTATATTGCTAAGATTTTCATTTACTGATAATCTCAAGGTTGCTGATTTCGTGATTGTACTTCTGCTAAAATTTAATGGACTTTAACTGCAAGCAACATATACCTCTTTGTATCAACGACCAATGATACTGCCAGGCACGAACATTTTATCGATATTCTTTACAAGGTTCCTATAGGTGTGTGTTAACGTTGTCTATAGATCTCTGTTTGGAACAGCCAAAGAGCTTTGGCGGCATGTACTGTGTGGTTAAATACAATGACCCCACAACTCAATCTTCACTCTTCAATCCTGCAGTCCAATGCACTTCTGACAGCAATAGCTTCTGCCAAACAAAAAAGACACCCTCTCTCCTAAATACAGGCTTTTTATAGGACAAAACCGTCCAAAGTTATTTGCATACTCTTCCCATGATCTCTAGTCTATAAATAGACGCAGTGGCCATTCTCTTCTTCTTCTTTCTTCTTTCACTCTCTGAAGCGGGCGTTGCCAATGGTAAAAGGTTTGCACGATTCTTTTTTTACTACACGCCCCCATGATCATTAAATACCATTCACATCTCATAATCCCGTGTCCAAATCAGCGCATTGCGTTCTCTTTGCGGTCTCTGCATCAGCACCGGTTCATCTTCATCACTCCATGGCTCAGTACCACCATCCTCATCACCTAAATGGATCACATGTCTTAAATCTAAAACATGTCGTTGCATTCCATTGACACTTAAGTTGTTTGGGGATTGCACTCCTGTTATCCCTCCTCTTCCCCACTGCGTTGTGCATCGGGTATTAGGCGGTTTCACCCAAACTTCTTCCCCTATTTGGATTCTGACTGGTCCTTGATCATTAATTTCCGGTGACATGTCTCTAGGATGCCTCCATTCGTAATTAAAGATTGCTCTATGTGGTACTGTGTCATCTCTTTGCCCGACCTTAGGGGACATGTTGTACCAAAATGTGGCCTCTTCAGGCGATATTCTTCCTCTCTCAGCTATTGTTTTCACAGTCCGATGATGTCGCTCCACAATGCCATTTCCTCCAGGTATGTAGACTGCCCTGTAATAACTTTTAATCTTCCATTTTTTAGCATCGTCTGAAAGATTTCTGAGCGAAAAACAGTGCCATTGTCTATTATCACCTCCCTTACTAGACCTCGTTCAAGCATCACCTTTTCTAATTCAGTTGCAACTGCAGATGCGGCTTCCACTAGCAGTTCCTTCCATATTGCCAGTCTACTTGACCCACAATCAATTATTGATAAGTACGCTCCCCCTCGGTAGTGTGCTATGTCAATAGCTAGTCTCGTCCAGTTCGTTAAAACTCCAATTTTCCCAGGATTATGTATATTTGGGGCAGGATCGATCGATTGACACCGAACACAGTTCTTTACTATCATCTGAATTTCTTCCCGTTTTACATTCGGATCCACTTGCCTCACCAAATATAATGTTCTCTCCACTCCCATGTGATGCATGTCATGCAACTCTTTAATTTCTCCAATTCCAAGACAGCATATCGGCGCCTCCTCTTTCTCAATTAACCACTGTTTTTTTATCCGTGTTAGCGCATCTGCCTTGTTTCTTTCAGAAGGCACAAACACTGCTTTTTTTTGCAGTTTCAATTCAGACATCAACTCTCTAAGCATCCCTAATCTCCGCTTTATTATCACTTCTCCGGCACCCTTTGTTCGTATTCTGCCACTCTCTTCCACAGTAGAGTTCACCCAACTGAGTACAGTGGCTGAATCAGTTCTTATTTCAATATTTGTCAGTCTCCATTTGATAGCTAAATGTAAACCCTTTAGAACAGCATCTAATTCAGCTATGTTAATGTGATTAAAGTCATCACTTTTCCTCAGCCAAGTTGCATCTTCCGCCACCACACCGCCAATCTCGACAACCACGCCAGTTGCAACATTGCTTGCATCACACCACACGACTCCTGTGCTCACTTCAGGTATGTGCTAAGCGCCATTAACAGGGTCTTCTTTTTTTCACCTAAGCTAGAACCTCCTGCATCACTTTCATTGTTTTGCAATCAACTTTTTCTTCTCAATCCATTCCATTTGCTCATCTTTTCACAGAACTTCATGCTAATTGCAGCCATCCAGCAATTGCATCGTACCCCAATAATTTACCACAGATCGAAAATAGCTCCCGCCTACTAATTTCTCCTCCCATCTCTGGGATCTCGTTGCCTCTCCTGAACATTAGTGCACCCATCTTATTTTTCATAAGCTTAAGGCCCAGTGCCGCTCCTCCGTCCAGGGATTCCGGAGATTTTGCTGCTAACCCAACCCCCTTCAAATGTTCCACAACTTCCTGTGTCGATATTTTTGTTACGTCTACCATTATATCATCAATGTATGAATCAGTGGCCTCTTTCGTCCTACTTCATTTCTTTAATACTGTTTTTAAAATGGCTGCCATAATCTTTGGTGCGACATTAAGTCCGAATCCTAATCGTGTTAGGCAATAGGTTTTTCCTTTATAACAGACCAGCTGGTACTGCCATAGTTCCTTTTCCACATGTAGTTGCAAGTAGGCAGACTTAAGGTCCACTATTGCGGTCCCTCCTACCAACTGTCTCCACTTTCTTATCTTTTCATCACACACATCTATTATGTCGCTCCCTGTATGACACGCCACAAAACGGTTCAACTCACGAAAGTCGAACACTGGCCTAACTTTCCCTTTTGTGGCCTGAAATACTGCCATCATGGCAACACGCCTTTTCTTTCTCCTTTCTATGGTAATAGAATACCATCCGATATCCATCTTTCCACCTCTTTCTCGAATTCTAATTTCTTATCGCCTTCCAGAGAGTTTTTATAATATTGGACTTTGTTCTGCAATACTGGAGGCTCTCCCTTCCATGTCCATCTTACTGTCCATTTATCTCCATCGAAGTTTGCTTCAAAGTCTTTATCCTCGATTTTGCAAACATTCAGCTGATGGGCAGCCACGGCACATTGTATATCTCCAAACTTCACTTTCGCTTTCTTTATAGTTACAACTCCCAGCTCATTAATCACGTCCATTCCAATTATGACGTCGATCCCATCAACGATGTGATTCATCAAGATTGCCCTCACCTTTACGTGCATTTCACATACTTTTATCTCCACTTGTCTGGCTCCTTTACATTCTATATTCCTCCCATCAACTGCTTTCACTGTACCGCTCCTTCCATATCCCTTCAAAAGTTCGGAATTGATTAAAGTAGTGGTGCACCCAGTATCGACAAGTGCAGCCATTACAGAATCATTCACCTCTACTTCTATTATAGGAAGAGGCCAGTATCTGCCTTCAGTTCATTGCTAGGGTAGCTTGCAGCGCAGAAGCTCCCCCTTGCCCGTTTCCCTGAATCTGAAGATAATATCTCGCAATGTGGCAAAATTTTCCACAATTGTAGCATGTTATCCTGGCCCTAGGGATCTCTGTGCAATCTTTTTTTAGGTGCGGTCCTTGACATCTAAAGCACTGAAGGCTTGATTCTTTCTTTCCCTTATTAGTCTCATTAGTTTGCGTACTTGCGGCCAATGTCCGAGTTTCTACGACCCTTTTGCTGACTAAAAGCCGTGCAGTCGGGATCAGTTTGCTGACATCCATTCTCTCTATGTTCGGTAGCTGCTGTAATGCCACAGATACATCGTCTGGGAATCCAGTTATGAATGCCAGTTTGGCTGTATGTTCCAGCCCTCTTCCCAGATATCCCGCCAGTCCAGCCAATCTTTTGATTTTATTAGCATAAACATCCACCGATTCTCCTGTCCACTTGAATCGTTGCAGTTTTTCGTATGCCTCAAAAGGCCCCTAAGTGAAGGCGGTCACGAGTCTCATCTCTATCAGTTCTGCATCTACTTGTTCTGCATTATTCATCTCAAGATAGAGTGCGAGTGCATCTCCCTGCAAAAAAAATGGAATAAAACTGGCAAGGTCTGGCACATGTTGAAGCTTAGCCACCAGTTTTACTTTCTTTATCTATCCGACTACATAAGCTTCTCCACTAAAAGGTAGTATCACATCTTTTCCCAATCTCAACATCCCAGCTTCCATGATCTGTTCTTAGCCGAAATAGCTTGTGGTTAAATACAATGACCCCACAACTCAATCTTCACTCTTAAATCCTGCAATCCAATGCACTTCTGACAGCAATTGCTTCTGCCAAACAAAAAAGGCACCCTCTCTCCCAAATACAGGCTTTTTATAGGACAAAACCGTCCAAAGTTATTTGCATACTCTTCTATACTATAAATAGACGCAGTGGCCATTCTCTTCTTCCTCTTTCTTCTTTCACACTCTGAAGCGGGCGTTGGCAGTGGTAAAAGGTTTGCACGTTTTTTTTTGTTTTTTTTTAGTTTTTTTTTTTACTACATACTGATAATTTCTTGACGGTTTTCGGAGAGGAATTTACTAAGTTTGTAATATATAGGGTCTCCAAATACTATCGGGAACTGACAACATTACTTGATAAGGTTGGATAGCTGCTGCTATGGCTGGATCGCGATTGAGGTCGCTTTAAGGATCTAATATCTTTCATGGCTGTTCAGCAGAAAGAAAACGAGGCCATCTTACTAGTTACAAGTTATTAGGAGCTAATAAAATCCTTGCCAGTTTATACAACCAACACGGATTTTTTTTTTATTTAAAAACTTAAAGAAATGCAGACAGCATGGCTCAAACATTACAGTGAAAGATCCACGCCAAAGGTATTTGCAAGTACATGTCGACAATTACTTTGGCTGTTCGAAACTATTAGAATGAAAAGAGCAAAAATATTATTTACCAGCCGAGGATTTATGCTTATTTCCAAACTTTTAAAAATGCGGGGCATTATTAATGTTGTTTTAGGCCAGAACAGGATCACAAAAGCGTGTTCATTGTTTTTATTGAGCCCTTACACGGTTTTATTTTCGCTTTAAGTTGGCCCGACTGACACATTGGGACAAAATTTGTGAGCCCTAAAAAAGTAATATATCTGAATCGCAGATCTCTGTAGAAAACTAACATATACTTATTTCTGCACTTAAAACTCAACAAGCGCACTAGAAAGTAAAATGCATTGTTTAAACCTAGTAATTTAATAACTAGAATATATTTGTAAAAAATATTATGAATCTCGCTGCAAGAAAGAAACGTAATAGGGCCCGGAGAAGAAAACTAACAGATCGTGGCATATCTGATGTAAACAAGGAAATGAAAAACCAACCGCTAAGCTCGAGTTTTCCCGTTATCGTGTTCTTAGAATACATTAAAAAGTTGGAAAAGTACAAAAAGTCTACCAATCAATCAACAACACAAGTTTCGATGACAAGCCTGGTGCAAATAGACATGGAATTGTAATTTTACAGATGAAACGAGTTTCAGTTTTAATGGCCTTGACGGTTTTCCTAGTGGTAAGATGGACGAAGAAACCGATGCTCTATTGCAGTTTTTTTTTTACGAAAGTTAGGTTAAGCTAAAGTGATGATTTGGGTAAGAATGGTGACACATGAGTTCATTATACCATTCCGAGTTGTTGAGGGAGGTATAATAAACTCGGTCAACGATTGTCAATTTTAGAAGATAATTTCCCAAGTTGCTAAGGACGTGAACTGCTTCTCAACATAAAAGATGGCTATGCATGTAAATGCATCTAGCCACACATCTGTAGTCATTTGTAAGTAGTCATCCGCGAAAGGATGCTTCATGTAGTGACATGCTTGCTATTTAAATTGTATTAAGAATTTGTGGGAAAGGTAAACAATTTACATCAAAGTATAACATCTGGGAAGCTATCTACTAGCAATAAAATCCATTAGACCCACTGTAATTTAAAAGTTAACATAATCGATGGAGGATAGAATTGTTTCTCTGGTTAAGATACACCACCAAGTTAAGGTCATTTTATTGTTTCGAAACATATATTTCTCGGCCGTTGGTTCTCATAATTATGACTTTTGCTGATAACTGTTTGGATTTCGATGCTTTTTGTGCTAGGGATTTCGACAGTATCTTATATTAAAAACTCATAACTCTGTGCTATTTAGTCGATGGATAAAAAAGGAAATCCTGTGGATATAATAATCCGAGATATGTAAGTTTTCCCTATCTGATTATTTACTTAATTTAAACCTTTAATGCATACACAGGTGCAACGTAGAAAGGAATAGATGCAGGTGAAACAATACGAAACTAAATGTGTACAGATTGACACGTTGCATGAAACTACATCAATATGGCTTAATTAAACATTCGTCTATACATTAATACCGTGTTTCTTTAACTATTCGATAAGTAGATTATATTTATTTAAAAAAGGATAGAATAGGAAAACACAATACATACATTTAATCAGAATTTTAATATGCTAATTTAATGTTCGTATTATGTTATCAATTTCAATTCTCCTTATTATTAAATACGATCTTCTAATAACTGAACATGCAATATTAAGAAAATATTATTAAAATATTATGTCACGGAGATTTTTATTCGTTGTAAAAGAATCAAATAGATGCATCGTAGTCGCATGTGATTTACGACAGAAATATGCATATATATATATATATATATATATATATATATATATATATATATATATATATATATATATATATATATGGACCTATGCACTGATCCGTGCTGAAAAAAAAAACGTTAATATTTTAAAAAAGTCATTCTTAACATGTGGAGGGGAGGGTGTGTTGTACCTATTCTGTATTTAAGATTACAATTCATTAAAAAACATAAAGATAGATAGATAGGTAGATAGACATATTTAATAAGGTGATCTATAATTTAAAATTAACCGTAGATTAAAAAATAGATACCCTCTACAAGGTACATATAAAATAAAAAATGTAGTTTTTAGCTGCAACGTATCACATACCCAAAATTTAAATTAAATTAATGGCAATCATAGCTCGACCACACGCTTAAATAACTACATCCACTTCAACCAATGTACCAATCAAATACAGACCAACCCATTACACACCAATACGACCCCTAATCTACCTGACAATAAATGCATTAATGATAGGATTTCAATCCACAAGGACTATTTTAAAAATCCATCCCTGGTGAACCAAATCACTCTATCTAAACAGATTTGGAGACTCAAAGATAAGAATAATTCCTTCAATTTGTAAATGGTAAATATTAGGATAACATAAAGGATATACGCCCAGGGACAGATTATGTGAATTTTGTACGTATGAGGCCCTTAAGATGTAAAAATATGACGATATCAAAAATAAAACAACCATCCTGAATTCATGAGATTTTATCTTCATGCTGCCATAAACGTTGGTTTAAATTTAACAAATATAAACAACCATAAGTCATTAAAAATGTTGGTTATTAATAAGCTATCTTGGGGTTTTTAATTTATGACTTTATATCCTTATTAATAAAATTTGGATCATCATTATTACTATTAATATTTTTTTTATCTGATATATTTACCATTATTGTATATCTTGTTTAAGTATCTATGTAAGTTTAACCCATAGAATATTTTTTTAATTAAAAAAAAAAATAGATTATTAAAATATTATTAACTTTCAATAAGATCGTATATATAATATAAAAGAATAAACGCTAGTTTTCCCCCCATTTGATCATTTTATTATATAAATAATATTATCTCCCCTTACCACGAAAATAAACTGATAGTACCGACAGATAAAACTAGAAATTTTGCACAGGTGACTATATACAGTATAAAAATCTAGTATATAAGGAACTAAACAAAAACTACAAGACAATAAATACGTTAACCTTAAATGGAATAACGAGGCAAGCATATTTTATCTAAACTTAAAATAGATAAATACAGAGAAATAGCAGGACGGGGTACCCCGGGATTTGCTTTAAAAGACCACACACAATGAGTTAATATAACCCCTACTATTGGACTCATTTGCCCCCAAAGTCAGAAAGGATTAGTTAGTAAAACATACTAGATAGAATTATCTCCAAAATTAAATCATTAATAATTTACCCACTATGGCAATTTTTCATCCAGGTAATCGACTGGTTTTCTTACATTCAAAAACAAAATCTTTTTTTTTTCTTTTGATATTGAATCATATTACTAATTAATATCGCCGATTCTACTAAATAAAGATCTATTAATGGCACGAACAATAACTAATATAACGAAGGGCGAAATTAAAGTAATACTCGTAGTTAGGAAATCTTTAATAACCTTTGATAACAAGTATTGTACCAGAAAAAATACCCCTGACCATCTTAACGTTTTAATGGCTTGACAGACTCAGCTCAGGTCACCGATCTGGTCGGCATTTTTCTTTTAGATGAAATTCATTCTATATTCAATGAACTATTCAAACATGAAGGAGACCTATACAAAGATGACACACTTTTCGTTCCAAGGAGCAGAGTTTACAAAAAGAACTTCCCAGTTGTTAGGGAGGCTACCCCATTATGAGTAAAAAATATTGCAACAAATATAATTTTAAGATAAGATATTTTCTAATGTAAGTGATTTTCTAGTTAACTTAAATAATGTTGTTTTTTTTAACCAGTTCAAAGAGCTGAGTAACTTATGAAATTAAAATAAAAGTACGTATGTATAATTTTTTTGTTCATCGGTGTACATAGCTCTTACTTTACCATCAGCAAAACTGGTCCTTTATCTCTTTACCAAACTCTATGAAGCGATACATTCTACTTAGGTGTTCCTCTCCTTGAGGCGTAATATATATGATATTGTTTTCCTCTCTCCTGATATTAGCTGTGTACATGCAAAGATGTTTAATATACTCTACATGCTAGAAAGAAAACTAGTGATAAAAAAACAAATGCCGCCAATTATTTTCTCTATTAGAGTAGATAAAGTTAGGACTTTAAAAACAAAAATGTAAATTTAATATATTTACACATTTGAACGTAACGACTTTTATTCTATGAATAGCTAGGCAGACGTGCACAAGTTATCCGGAAATAGAAATCTTCTTCCACTCTAGAAAGACACGGCAATATGCCAGTCGGCATAAGCAAACGCAAAACCATTATGGCAAATTGACGTTAAGTATTGTAAAATTCATCCTAACAAATGTTTTTCATGTTACCTTCTTAAAACTTGTTTTTCTTGTTTTATTTATGCATATGTATGTATTTGTATCTACTTTCCTGTCTTATTCGTCACACTCTCCCATCCTGACTATTGAAACAGGCAAAACACTGTTCAGCCATGCTACAAAGTAAACTAGCGATAAATAAACAAAATGCCGGGAATTTTTTTCTCTATTACAGTAGATAAAGTTAGGACTTTATTTAAGTAATATACTTAATATATACTATTACTGCAAGGTTGCCTATATTGAAAATGCTTGATCCTGGCTAGCCAATGGAACCATCTAATATAGTTAGTCTTATTTTCAATTATATTCGAAATATAATACAGTGACATTAGCAAAGAAAAAGCCACCAATAAAAATGGACCTCCTAAATTAAAACCTTGAATAATTATCTAAACTCGAAAGTAAATTAATATTAAGCCGACTTTACAAGTTGATAAAAGTTAATTATTGAATTTTAATTATAAGGTGAAGCTCCAGTGATTACAACTCTAGATAGATAACGATAAACTTCAATCCATTAATATGGGAGGGGAGATTATCATCAAAAGTGTCCTGAATTGATAATTTAGCACCGGACTTACTACTTAGATATAAATAAGTCACTTGTACCCATTCCCCTTCCTCCACGTTTCTCTTCTTTATTTTTTAATGGAGAGTAGATAACACAGTGGATGTGTTATCGGCAGCTTCAGTAACTATCGCTTCACTTTTTTTGTCCCTCAGTCCTCATTCAAATGAGTGATTTTTCTGAAAAAGGGTGAAGAAAAAGCTGCTTAAAGGTCGGTAGTACTTGGTTAACTGTAGTCTGAGATGTCGGAAAGTTTTCTGTCTCTATGTCTGTCTGTGTGGCCATGTCACTAGTAAGGGTGCTGGAGGTAAACGTTTTGTCTTGGCTGACGTTATCCGCCTGATATTCAGGGACCCGAACCTTGGATTAACCACTAAGGAGGCTGTCCTATCAGCAGGCGCAAAGTACTGGGGCTGCTGTATTGGCATTTGATGAATGGATCTGGATCATTCAGTGGTCTCTGATGGGGTCTCTCGATACAATACTAGTGGGTAATTGTTACGGCTTTACCATTTCATGTGCTACAAAAATAATCCTGTCTTGTTCTCTTACTTTCCCTCTCTGTACTGCTCTAACCAAGTATGCCGACCTGTTGCACCCATCCCAAAACCTCAACATAAAATATCTCCAGAAAAAAAACTCGAATAAACCTAGAACCCCATCTTCCAACGTAGACTCCTACTACCACGTCTTCTTCTACAACATACAGGGGCCTACCTTCCAAGTTCCAGAGGTGTAACCCCAATTAGAGGAGACGAAACCGAACATATTATTTCTAGGCGAAACTGGAATAGGGCCGACCACTTCACTAGATAAGATCATAATTAACGGATACTCTTACTTAACAGCTTAATCTGACCCCCAAGATCGCCATGGGCATGGAATATGTGCCTACAATATAGATTGCTTCTCGTGTTCCAGGAATATCTCTACAGAAGATCCTAATTTACCCTATATATGTGCTTCCCCGTTGCACTTGCTAACACCACTGCATTTATATTTGCCCTCTATCGGCCCCATAACAGCGGAGTTACTATATTTAAGAGCATATCTGAGACAATAGACCACATCCTGTCTGCACATCCCTCGGCTAACATCCACATCTGTGGTGACTTCAACGTCCATAACGTGGAATGCCTGACCCGTGTGCCCGATACACCCGGTCAATATGAAAGCCTCCTAGACCCTTTTCTCTCAACTTCGCCTTAGCTATGTTTATGTTCCGTTCATTCTCCTCTAGGATCCTCCGACCACTCCGTTGTATCAGTTAAGATAAAAACGAAACGTAATAAGTCCCCAGACGTACCCATCCACCGTACTATATACCGATACTCTATGGCTGATTGGGATAGCTTCCGTACGTTCATATCTGATTAACTTCTGCACTCCATGTTTAAAAAGGAAGTGTACTCTATAGTATCAGATCCGACTGAATGGTTAATTGTAGGCATATACCAATTCATACCATCTAAAAAATTCCAACATATACCTAACAGCCAGCCATGGTTCTCCCCAGAATGTGCTGCTGCTATCGCGCACAGAAATCACTGTTTCCATAAGTACCAACGTAATAGCTGCGCTAAGACTAAAGCTGCTTTCAGGACTGCCAGCAACCACTGTAAAAGAGTAATAAAAAATGCAAGAGAGCTATATGCCCAGTCGGTTAAATCCAAGGTCGCTGATCAGCGGCTTGGATCCCACAAGTTTTGGCAAATAACAAATAGGATCCTGAACAGAAGTGAGCGTTCTATCCCAACCATAATCAATGGACAAGAGGTCATCTCGTCAGCATCAGACAAGGCCAAACTATTTGCAGAGAACTTTGCAGCTAATTCTATCCTATGCGACGAAGGCCATCCACTCCCCATATTTCCTCCTATAACACAGAACACGCTAGGTAATATACAAATATCCGTGCATGAGGTCGCCAAGCTAATCAAGAGCCTAGATTCCAGTAAAGCAACTGGTCCTGACGACATCCCAATTATAGTGTTAAAAAAGCTTCAACCAGAACTTGCTCCCATACTTACGAAACTGTTTAAGCGCTGCCTAAAGATGAAATCCTTTCCGACTCCCTGTAAAACCTCATCAGTTTGCCCTGTATTTAAGTATTCAGGTGATAAGTCATCTCCCTCTCAGTACAGACCAATAAGTCTCCTGTGTGTTATGAGTAAGTTGCTTGAATCTATATTAAAAAGAGAAATAGTCAAGCACCTCAGCAGAAACAACCTTCTTAGTGACACACAGTATGGTTTCCGCTCTGCAAGATTTACCGCAGATTTCTAACGGTTATATCTCACAGAATAAGTGAATCTGTTGACAAAGGCTTCGTTTCTAGGGCAATTACTCTTGACATATCAAAGGTCTTCGACAAACTATTACATCAGGGTCTACTTCACAAGATTTTCAGCTACGGTATAACTGGAAATGTTTTCTCAAGAATTAAATCATTTCTCTCCGATAGGTTCATAAGAGTAGTGGTCGATGGTAAAAAATCAGAGGCATGCAGTATTAATGCTGGAGTACATCAAGGGTCAATCCTGGACCCAACTCTCCTCCTGATCTACATTAATGACCTCCCTAAACACATACTTAAATCATTCGTTGACATCTATGGCAACACATCAAAGGCTGTAAATGATAAGTTCTCTCTGATTCTCTCTCCTCTGATCTCGAGCGCGTGTTTCACTGGGGGAAGACGTGGCTGGTTACCTTTAATGCATCCAAAACCAAACTTCTTTCGTTAAATCATCAACGCTCTGATCCCCACCTAGCATCAATTTGGATGGATGGTTCTTGTCTGGGTTTGACCTTTACTCCTGATCTGAAATGGAACACGTACATCAAGTTTGTTGCCAAGGTCACTGGAAAGATGGTGGGATCCTTCTATCGCTCCAGATGATATCTCACTGTTGATGCATTACTCTATCTGTATAAAAGGCAAGTACGTCCAAGGATGGAATACTGCTGCCATATCTGGGCAGGAGCTGCTAAAACAGCATATCCTGCCTTGACAGAGTACAAAATAGAATTCGTGGCTAAGTGGGGGTTGCCCTTTTCTCTACCCTGCAACTTCTCGCCCACAGAAGAGACGTTGCGAGCCTATCCTTGTTTTATCGTTACTTCCGTCGCAGGTGCTCGTCTGAACTCCACTCTCTGGTCCCCCCTCGCCAATCTTTCACGAAAAACACACATCCACAGTGAAAAATTTCCCCCACTCTTTATCTGTGCCTCAATCCAAACGTGGATTCCATGAACAAAGCGTCTTTCTTAAAACTGCACGCCTGTGAAACCCTGTTTCGTCTGCCTGCTTCCCACCTGACTACAACCTGGATATCTTCAAGCCCAACGTTAACAAATTCTCAATGAACCGCCCCCTTAAGTAAACACTTCATCAAATATACACACTAACGTACTGTACTTGTGTAATAACCCTTATCCGTGAGTGGCTTCCGAGCCTTGAAAAGTGGTGACCACCATGTAAAAAAATCTCGCGTTTTTAATCTCTACACCCTCTTCTGATGACGAGAGCTAAAAAAAATGTAGTGTTTACGGCAAAGTAGTTACATGGCTTGTTTCGGTTTTATAAGACAAAACGCAAATGTCATTTTATCGTAGAAATAAACGCATTATGTAATGAAACCTTTCAGAAAAAATAGTTAATATAAGCATTTGAATATAAATGCACATTTCATAAATAAGCGATAGATGGTTGACGTGCTATTGATCAAGATATCCCTCCAAATGCTACAATAAAGAATATAATGTAATTGCACATCATTAAACAAATGTAGAATATACGGCGAATGAGATCACGTAAACTCCAAAAGTAAAAATTAACTGAGTAAAAGACATAATTGCTAAACAAAGCAATATTAAAAACTAAAAAAAAAAAATACAAGTTGTATCTAATGGACTCCAAACAGGGAGCATCTAAAGTTAGTTTTACTGGGTAACTATTTGGGTCACTGGTGACAAGAAAACTTATGTGTCGGGATATAAGTTCACATTCCATGTAATTTCGCATGTAAGTATAGTCAAGGAAGCAGGATGAATGTTAAGTATTCGGGAATCTAGGACTTCGATAACAGAAATGATTCCGATATCTAGGACACTCTGTAATGATATTACTATATGTTGGATATTTCTGGGATATTAAAATACTTACAAAATAGGCATAACGATTGAAAGATGAGAAAATAAGAATGGGTTCGGAGCGTGATTATTAGATCGCGACCTATTAATTTATACACTACTTTTGAGCCCTGGAAAATAAGGGAGATCAAACCAAACAGAAGGGGCAGTTTTAATCACATTAAAAGCAAAAAAAAAACAAAAAACAACTACGACTTTTGTGAAAAAATAAGTGCATCCGTTATATCAAAAATGTATACTGTGGAATAATGAAAAAATAATGAAAATAGCGGTTGTTATAGGAGCAGAACAAATTTCGAAAGAATGGAAAACATGGTCCTAGTATAAAAAAGAAAGGCGAACTTCAGAAATTTAAGAAAACGGCAATCCCTGATTGATAGACAAAAATGCTACACGACCTCAAAATATGGTGTATTGCAAAACAGCTGTGTCCAAAGAAATACATCTATTTTCAGTTTTAAACTTCATTATCCCACATAAAAAATTACACAGCACCATAAAGGCATTTACCTTAAAATGATGGGAATAATTGATGATTAAACGGAATCATAAAAATTCTAAAAGGCAGGTGTTTTCTCATCGTAAACCTAACTTTGTGTATTGAACACTTCCCTTACTATTAGTCTTTCATAAATATTTATTTTTCAAAAAATGTATTCAGGAAAAATGGCTTTATTTGCGATAGCACTAAACAAAAGGCACAAGGTGCAATGCCTGCAGGAGTTATTTTTATATAGAAATCAAAGCGTAAAGATATTCAATGTAATGAACTGAAAAATGGGTAAGTAACAGACAAGGATATATGTAAATTTCCATGCACAAGTACTCAATTTCTCACTATTTGTCAGAAACATCACATAATAAATATGAAAACTAAATGACAAAAATAAAAGAAAAAACAGTGACAATTACTATGCAGCCAGTCATACGTAAAAACCTCTATGGACAACCTCTTTTCTATTGATGGTCTTAAAAGGGCTGAAAAAAAGATTTATAATGAAGCTTATTCAGATAATTACTTTAATAGAAATTAAGTATAATCGTTGAATATATTATACTAGCCTGAGTGCCCGGTGTTGCCTGGGTATTTGGATGTCCGTTGAGAAAAAAAAACGCGAATGTAGAAACAACCATGAAAAAAAAGTGACGTTTTGCCGTTGCGTTCATCGCCAATCCAGAAATAGCGAAGGTTTAAATTAAGTTAAGTCAATTGAAAAGAGGAAATGAATTTGGAAAATATCGGGTACAAAGCCATTCCTCTTGTAGGAAAATGTCCGTTTTATAAAAAAATCATTGCAGTACCCGCTCTATTTCATTTCTTACGCAAAGAAAAGAAGCTACGAAAATGCACTATAATATAAACAGACAGAAAAATAAAACGAATACCTCCCTATTAAACATACATCTTTTCATTCCCAACCACACTAAAATACAAAAATGGACGACACTCTTAATAGACTTGGTTTTCTCTTGATAGAAACAACTTCCACAACAATAAAACAGACATTAAAAACTACGAAGGACTCTCCCAAAACCCTCACATTAAACGCCGGTATATATTCCATCCTATGTAACGATTTCCAACAAAACATATAGGCGACACACAGCATGAATTGAAACTAAGATTTTAGGGACAGAGATGAGATATAGGGGATGGTAACGCCCTAAATGCACGTTTTGCAATTGGGCGGAAAACGATCATTCATTTAATTTAGATCATGCGAAAATGATAAAATACGTGATAGATAGAGCCAAAAGAAGACTTTTAGAGTCAGCATTGTATTAAACACTAATATTATTACGCAAATAAAGGGATTCTACAATGTATCCCCTAGTATAGGTAAAACAATAATAAAGGAACAAAATATAAAGATAGATCCTGGTTAATTTATACTATTATCCCAAACCGTGTTTCCTTAAATAATTTAAACAAAATGAATAAGATTAGAGAGAAAAGAAAGAAAAAACAGTGTACATAAAGGATGTATTTCTACAAGTGTATATATATATATATATATATATATGTATATGTATATGTATATATATATATGTATATAAATATATATATATATATATATATATATATGACATTGAACAATCCAACCTTTCTATACACACACACATTTATAGATTTCCTTCCCGATGGGGGGAATATCCTTTTCACATACATATGATATAGGATATTTTTCTTTTCCTGCATTTTTCCTTTTAACATCCTGACGATGTCTCCTGCAATAGGGATGAAACGTTGATCACCATTTTGTAAATTCATTTATATATATATATACTATAAAGTTGAACGGGTGTGTGTGTGCGTGTGTGTGTGAGTGTGTGTGTGTATGTGTGTGTGTGTGTGTGTGTGGAAGCGAATAGGCTCCTATATGGTGGACTATTTTTACAAAGTTGATTACATATAATGATAGAAGATTTATCGAGGATCAGGATGGGTATGTTTTATCTGGAAGAACGGTGGTTCATAAAAATTCTGGAGTCTGCTTTCGCGCCTGGCCCCCAAAGTATGAAAATAAACAATGAAACAAAAGCGTTTACAAGGGGTTTTGATATGGATGTACACAAGAACACTTTGATAAGTATGCTTTATCTTAAAGAGGGATGGTATAATAAATTTGTGGGGTCTGCGTTTGTGCCTGGCCTCCATAGAATTGAAATGGGCACAAAATTTAATATAGAGTTTTCATATTTATCTGTGATTATTGTTTCAGTTTGAAGAAATATGGTGTAATAAAATTATGGGGTGTTCTTTCGCGCCTGACCGCATGGAATGGAAATATGTCACAAAGTTTAACAAGATTTTTTAATATAGATCCACAAAATATTGTGATAAGTATTTCAGTGTGAACAGGTATGGTATAATAAATTATGGGGGTTATCTTTTTTATTTTTACTTTCGTCATATTTTGCTTTGGTTTTTATACTTTCAAATTCGAAGCTATTTCTTTACCACTCTTCCTTTTCATAACCTATCATACTTTCATAAATCAGAGCCCATTTACTGTAGGCTGTTTTTGAACCCAGTCAACGACGGGCACTTTTGCTAGTATATATATATATATATATATATATATATATATATATATATATATATATATATATATATATACTAGCAAAAGTGCCCGTTGTGGACTGGGTTCAAAAACAGCTTATATATATATATGTATATATATATATATATATATATATATATATATATATATATATAGAGAGAGAGAGAGAGAGAGAGAGAGACAGGGGGAGAGAGATGGATACATAAATATAATTTTCACATGACAAGAAAACAAAAGTTGGATTGATAGCAACAAGTAGCGTATTTTCTATTGTTCATTACAAATGTTTCGCGAAAATTTTGACAATTTCAAACCGTATATCGTTTGAAAATATTCACAAGAACAGCATCTAATCAGACGTATTGAAAAACCCTTTCTTAATGAAAAATAAGGAATCCATATACCTTTAAGGAAAAACAATGCGATAAAAGATTTACTTGCATTTGTTTCTACAGAGGTTTTTCCATTTTCTGTTGTTAAGGATTTTTTATATCTACCTATTTTCGCAGCTCTATTCTTAAACATTCCAATCGATTATTCATTTATCCTTGCAGCCAATTACCTATGTTTACTTTATTAAGGTTATTACTTTTCTCTAACTTATTAATTTAGATTTTTTCTCACCACTGGACCTGATATAAAACAGTCATACCATATTGATATAGGATATTATAGTTCTGTGTTTGTTTCGTATATAGGGATTATATTGGCGATATACAATTAAACCTTCATACTTCTTTATGAAACTGCGCCGGTACGTCGCGTCACCCAGTAAGCCCTTCTTCAGTGCGTTGGTGGAATCGTCTTTGCTGCAATGTCCACTAGGCCGGATCTTCTGTGATCGTCTAGAGATTTCGTCTTCGGAGATACCGGGTGCTCGTTGAAGGAAGCAGTTCCACAAGTAAACAAAAATAATAATGAAACATCAGCACATCAGAAAATTTTGAATAACAAAGACTCCGGAGATTGGGTTATATAAATGTATTAAAAGAAAACCATAAAATAAATATATACAAACACATGTACAGTTTGGAGTATGAGTTTGTAAGCAAGCATTTAAACTTCTAAGTGGGGCTTCCACTTGCTGGAATTCACAAGTCTATTAACTTAGCCCCTTTTAGTTATCGGGCAATAGGCGAGGGGGGAGAGAGAGAGGAGGCGTGAGGTGGTTGGACTCTCGGACTCGCTCTATTTTGCTCCGACTTCTGTTCTTTCTCTGAATCTGTCTCTGAGTCTGAATCTGAACCTGAATCTGTTTTATTTCTGACTTTCTTGGTCTTTCTATCGTACAGCACTGGGCGGGGCGACAATTACCAATTCCTTCCCGACCAATCAGAATGCTCAATAACCAAATCGTCTGAGTCTCTCTCATTGGATAATTTGACTGATGGCTAAAAATTGGCCACCTCCCACAATCCAAGACTAATTCTAACTCATCCCCGATCAGCCAAAAACGCCCGATGGAAAATAACTAGTTTCTCTCATTGGATAATTTCCAAACTGCGTAATACGCGATAACCGCGTACGTAAGAAAACTGCGTCCAAGGAAAAAACTGCTCAGTGAATTCTGCCCTTAGATGTGACACTTGTTCATTATCAAAGGAAATAAACAAATTATTATACTGTTAACATCTCGACAAAATATGTTATTGAAAATTGAAAAATCTCTTGATCTAAATTTCAAAACTGCGATTCGGCTTGAGAATAAAAACATTAGGAAGGTCATTTTGGGTTCAAATGGTTTTATCAGAGTCACACCAAATCATTTAATATTTGATTCGAAAAAAACATTCTTTGAAGCCTACAAATGGGTGTGTGAAACTCCAACTCCAAAGAAACCATTTATCTCTGTTTTGATCTTGTTACAAATATATTTTGTGACGCCAACAAAGGCAGTTTCTTAGTTCAAAGCAAAAACATAATATATCTGTTGTTTTTCCAGCTGACACATAATTGTGTCTCCGAATTTGTCACCATCGTTGTACTGAAATCGACCTCGGGTTCAGTTAATATTTTGGAGCCATTTCTCTTATCCTCAGTTTTATCAAAGGAAAAAAATATTTCCCTTTTTTGCACTGGATATGACTGTATCGGAATTTGTCACCATCGCTCGACTTGAAAAAAAACATGTTTTTTTGAAGTTATAATTCTGTCCATTTTGACTAAATCATTATTATTGTTTTCCTTTAAAGAAAGAAAAATACTTTGGCAGAAATGAAGCCAGCAAGGTTCTCTGGTAGTGCCCGGCACAAGATATTAACATTTATCTTTTAGTTAACCGGTGTTGCCCGGAATAAAATCTAAACATCCATCTTTCGATTACCCGATATTGCCTGGGATAAAATATTAACGTTAAATAAAAGCGTCACATCGACCCTAATGGTCTGATGCTGCCTTTCTTGTGTGTTACACTTTGTGTAATTTCAAAAACCGTTTTTTTTAAGTATAGTAGTAAGATAAGCTATTAGTGTTACTTTTTATTCAATTCTAACAAAGTTTGTATTGTCAAATTTGGGATTATTTTCTGTTTTCCTTCGTTGCAACTAATTTTGAATCACGACTATTAGTTATTTTGACATTGAACGGGGGGGGGTGACTCTATTCATTAAATTTTATACCTTTTTGTCTCTTTGTTTACAACTGATCAATTCTTATTATGGTGTTATGATTCATTTATTTGTCAATCACCCCCGTTTAATTTAAGGTTAGCGTGTTTTATTTATAATTTTATTATGTACATCCTAATAGGGGTTTGATTTATTTCCAAATTTTTACATTAAGTTTATTATAAATAAATTATTTTCCTCACTCTCTCTCTCTTTCCCATTCTCTCTCTCTCTCTCTATATATATATATATATGTACATATATTTATATATATATATATATATATATATATATATATATATATATATATATATATATATATATATATATACAGGGTGGGCCAAAAAAAGGGTCCTATCTTTAAATTTGAATAACTTCCACAAAATAAAAGTTAAACTCACGAAACTTTATGTGTGTGTAGACTGACCCTTCCGAGATTTTTTTGAAATAAACAAGATAGATTTTGGCCGAAAAACACTTCTTAAAACTTACATGAATTGAAGAATTTTTAAAAATAGGACCCTAGTTTTGGCCCACCATATATATGTATATATATGTATATATATATGTATATATACATGTATATATACATGTATATACATGTATATATATGTATATATATGTATATATATATATGCATATATATATATATATATATATATATATATATATACATATATATAGACAGCGGTCTGCATCTATATATGCATAGGGTAATTAAAAATGTCAACGTCGTGTAATATTTTATGTAGTTCATATATTAGAAATGAAGTAATTACTTTTTTAAAGAGTGCTCTCTTTTAGTAAATTCCATCTGAACTTTTATATTAAAATAATACGATACAACACATACTATATTACATTTTAGTGTACTTATATTAATAAAACGTAAAGTGAGCTCCCACTTCTTGGCTAATAAACAATAAACACGACATGTAATCGTAAACACTTTCCAAATTTGGTTGCCTGCGGGGTAAAAAAGGGAACGGGTTGCAAACATTTTAATAATAACGTTCAAAATCTTTTAATCTGCGTGTGACAACTTTTCTGCGTTAAATATTTGTTAATAAATAATTTTCCCGAGCTTTTCTGTGCCGTTCACAGACATAAAAAAAAAAAACTGAGGACGATCATTTACACTTGGTGTGTGTGTTTTTTGTCCTTTTCAAATTTTTCTTCCGATGCCAACCCTCTTATAGAAATGATTTTTTCAATTAATCCAAGGGAAATAATAGCTTTTATTATTCAAGGAATTCTCTATTGTTTTCACTAGTAACCATTCATTCAATTTTGCGCGTTTATACAATAATTCTTTTTAGTCACTTGCACTTGTATACATTAATTTTGTATTTTCACAATTCCATTGCTAGCTATAACATATACTGACCAAGCGACTCACATGTACTCTTGTACTTTAATTTTTCTTTTATAAATGGACATTTACTTTTTGATTTTACTCCTGTGTAAATATCAGTATGTTTGGATTTTAATAAATACATGGAAAACTATTTATTGTTATATAGATGTTAAGGTAGCAAAGTTGTTTACGTCACGACCTAAAAATTGTAACGTACCTAGCTCGAATCGATTTTGTTTCACCGAATTTCTTCAAGGCCATCGACTGTAATTGTGTAAAACATCCCCAGCATCAAGGGAATGTCAAAAGCGCTCTTCATAACTGGATATGTATATGATAACAGTTAGAATTATTGACTTGTTTTTACATTCTTCACTCGAAATTTATCCTAATTTTTCCGGCGGATATAATGAGAGTTAGGAAATAATTCCTCTGTGAATTACTCATGTCAGCGCTAGGACGATGTTTAAATTCGGTTCCTAATTTAATTTTCTGCCGGTCTCTAACTCTCGGTCGGACTAACAAAATATATCCGTCCTTGGCAATGTAAAAGCTCTGACTAAATCTATGAAAAAAAAATAAGACAGAATGTCTAAACTAGAGTGCCAGGGAAGAGTGTGACAAGCATAGTCGGCAGCTTGCAAGAATGCTTTGTCAACGTCTTTATCAGCGAAAATAAATTTAAAAAGCCAAAGTTGTTTTGCAATGCTTGCTGGCCTTGCTATCGTACAGTGTGATTGCGAGAAACGCGCCCAAGCTCGTGCCGGCTCATTTGGTCGAACTAGTTCGAAATCGTATCAGGCCATTTCGACGGATTTCCTTAGGATCGTGTCGGGTCGTTTGGAGGAAATTTTTCGGGATCGTGTCCAGTCGTTTTGACGAGACTCTTCGGCATCATTAGCGGTTGTTTCTCTACAGAGTCTTTTGTAGTAAAGATCCCCCCTCCCCCCCAAAAAAACCTTATGTTACAGTAGCAATATACCTCGTGATGTAATAATGGCTATTTTTTTTGTAACCGTAATAATTCCAAGAAATTAACGAAATAACAGAAACACACACAATAAATAGTTTCATGAAGTAAACTTATTAGTTTTTTTTCAGAACAATACAAACTTAAAAATGTCCTAATGACAAAACAGCAACAACACGAGTAAATTGTTCGCCTGGGCTCTACTCTACGGTTCCCATCGCCTGCCTATCAAAGAAATCACCGTCAATTGAAAGCACTATAAATAATGTTCCCCTGCTCTTTATATGTGCCTACATTGCACTAATCTGTCATGTTTTGTTACGGCGATTTTATTTATTTTTAAAAAATTATTTTAACATCTTGGTAAACTCACAAAACTGTAATATAGAGAAGAAAGGAGTCCTACATCTGTAATATTTGACATCGTTTTCTTTTAAAAAACGAAATTAATATAAACGTCCGTGTCTAAAATGTAATTTTTTTTATGTCTATTAGACAAAATAAGGCTTGCTATAATTGAATTTGCCGCACTGACGCACAGCACAAACTAAGATCCGATTTATAGTTGTTTAGTCGAGATCTATGTATACATATCTGTTTATCTCCCTGTCCCTATATATATATATATATATATATATATATATATATATATATATATATATATATATATATAGTTTTATATAAAATTACTCCCAAAATAAATTTCTTAACGAATAAATTGGGTAATTCTTCTGGTATGCGTTTAACATTAATTATTTTTACTCGGATATATGACGTGCATATAAACATTCTGGACCCCCATATACTACTGAAAACGGAATAATCGAAACCCTATTACACAAGAAAGTGAACTACGGATAGTACATGAGGTACGATCTTGGGGGCAGTGTCATTGCACAACGTTATACTTAAGAACGACAAAAAAACTTTGGTTGAATTTGCTAACGAAATATACACATATACGATCCTTGTCAACGGCATTGATCAACTGGTCGGTGGTCACAATGCAGTTGCCCGTTCATCCAGATAGTGTTTGGAGGGTGAATTAACAGGGAAGTTATACGAGGCAGGTAAGGACATTTACATTAATGAAAATAAATAGCCAACACTGATTCCAAGTCAATGGAACATTACTCCAATTATTATATGTGTGTCCAGCGTGCGAAAGTGATTCTACAATCCCTGACGATATTATACCCTCAGATGATGTACCTACATTGCTATACTTACGAGCACACAAAAAAATCCTTGGAGTTTGGGACTCAAAGTATCTAGAGGAGGAGGCCTTCAATGGTGGAACAGGGATAACGCTAATGAGCACATCTGTGAACATGCACCGTTAAGCCGAATTAGAATGAAATAGACCTGCCAAACTTTACCAGTTGTAAGATCTCGAGGTCAGAGAAGAGTGTGACAAGCATACTCGGCAGCTGGCAAGAATGCTTTGTCAACGTCTTAATCAGCGCAAATGAGTTCAATAAATTTAAAAGGCTAAAGTCGTTTTGCAATGCTTGCTGCCGTTGCTTTCATTCACTGTGATTTCGAGAAACGCGTTCAAGCTCATGCCGGCTCGTTTGAAAAAAAGTTGTTCGAAACCGTGTCAGGGCTTTCGACATATTTCCTCAGGATCGTGTCGGGTTGTTTGGAGGAACTTTTTCGGGAGCGTGTCCAGTCATTCTGACGAGGCTCTTTGGCATCATACGCGGTTATTTCTCTACATAGTCTTCTGTAGTCAGGATTTCCCACAAAAAAAAAACTCCTTATGTTTTAGTAGCATAAGACCTCTTGATGTAAATATGATTGAAATTAAAATTGAAATTAGAATTAATAATAGTTCGTAAATATTTTTCTCTTATTCACATAAAAATATCACAGTCATTAAGAGTGAAGGTGCAATTTAGAATATTGTCTACAAGAACACTGGAGTAGCGAAATATCTATTAATATGACGTGTAATTTGCTACAGTCAACGGAGAATAAAAAAACGGATTTCATGCTTACTACTTCAATAGATGTAACGGTTACTTTTTACGACGTATCCCAGCGTATTATACATACGTCAGCCTCTCAATGCTAAGAGCGAATTTCGAAATAAATGGGGAGATCGGGGGTATTTTTTCGAAAGCCGTTCTTAACATGGGACAGTTGGAGTGTTTTATATACGCTGGTGCACGTCGTACAAATAAACCGAGGAAACTATAACATCAGTAGCCTATGCAGACTTGAAAGGCTCTAAAATTAAGATATTATATTTTGCTGAATGTCGGCTAAATCAGTCGCATTTAGGTCCAAGCGACACAAGTGCTAGAGGTTCGCCAGAAGATATATCATGCAAATACGTGTGAAATATGTTCAGGGATGCGACATTGCAAGTTAGGATTTAATATAAAGCTTACTTGATAGTGTAGGACGGATTAAGATGGATACTACTTTTAACTGTTTCTAATACGTGAAAAATAAGTGAGTGGCTATTAGAATTCATGTTTTTAAACAAAGACAGCCATTATATAGATGTAAACTCTTGACAGATCAAAACACAAAACTGTTTCTACAGAATCGAGACAAATTCCAAAATAATCTACAGAAAAAACAAGACCAAGATTTTGAGTGCATATAAAAACTGTATCCATCCTAGAAAATTAAAGAAAAAGGTAAATAGTTATATATACTAAAACATGCAAGGCGAAATGACACTTGGAAACTGCAAACCATGTTTCGTTAAAGAAATAAAAGCATTATGATTTAATACTTACTGCATGAAAAATCACACATGTAAGTGCACACACTAGGCAAGTATAAGTGCTAGATTCTTAAAATCAATTTTCTCATATTCTATAGAATTACCTCAAATTATATGTTTGGAATGACAAAAGAAAACTGAAATTGTAACAGTAATGTGTCTAATGCATTCAACTCCAAAAGAGAGAAACTCTGTCCTGTTTTATGTCAATACACAGGGGCTGGGAGAGTAAAAAGAAGCGGTTTGCATGGTTGGATTTATAGGAAAGAGGAGGAGACTAACAACGAGAATTTCCGAGATTTGAAAGGAATAAAAGACAGAACGCAGACGGATAGGACACGGCGCTTTTGCTGAAGTAGATAAAACTGTAAGAGGATTTAAAAGTCCCTCCTAGAAGGAAAGTACAGGCTTAAAGAGCGAAAGAAATACCCGTTAGTTTTTAAAAATCAATTTAACGAGGCGGCCGAACAAATATAAGACTAAATACATTTTTAAAATTTATCTCTACCGGTAGTATTAAACAATTTGATAAAAACAAAAGACTTGAGGCTAATTTTTTAAAAAATCCTGCAGACAACCAAAACAGAAGTCTTTTAATAATTTACCGCGTAGATTTTATTCGGTGGGTGCAAACGGTATGCGATAACTCAGTCAGGTTGAAAACGTAACAGATCAAAGGAAACAGACATGAATCACAGACTATATATAAAAACAAGCATATGCACAATCTTATGCGTATATGTTGTTTTTTTTATTTTACTTCAGTAAGTAAAAAAAATGAGCTAAGGTTGAAATCAAAAACTAAAGACAAGTAAGTATTTAGTTTTAGGAAGGTGTACAAAGTAACAATATATATATATATATATATATATATATATATAGAGAGAGAGAGATATATATATATATATATATACATAAGTACACACGGTCATAAGATAAGCACATAGACACTTACATATCCACATGTACACACACAGGTATATAAGATAGGGGAAATTATGAATGAAATCAAGTGAGGAGAAAGTATATTAATAAATTATAGAAGTCAGTGACAATTTTAAATTAAATTATTTATATACTTTCTCCTCACCTGATGTTGTGTACTCCCATAATAATGTTTATTCAACCCATTTGTATGCTTTTATGTGTATATGCATCTACCTATACTCTTGTCAAATAATTTTTATTCGTATGTATTTTTATATATGATTTATGTGAATTAGACATATTTATATGTGCGCATATATATATATATGTGTGTGTGTGTGTGTGTGTGCGCGCTTTGTTGTATATTAGTATACGAGTGTGTGCATATATTTGTGTAATTTTATGTATGTATGTGTATACATGGAAATATATATATATATATATATATATATATATATATATATATATATATATATATATATATAGGTATATTGTATGTCTGTTGGTTCTTTGTGGGTATATACATATGTATTTAATAATTTTTAATTTTGTTACTATCTACCTGTGTGTTGTTACTTTTGAGTTTTTTTGTCGATTTAATTACTTCTTTTGCCTGAATATATTTATATATTTATATGTTAGTGTACTTGTATCTATGTTCTTAGTAATACTGTCTTGAATGTGTTAATTTGTGATTTATTATGACTTTATATTTTTACTTAACTAGCTTTAACTTTCAACTTACTAGTACAGAGTTACACTTTTATTTATATACATACATACATGCATGCGGGTTTGTATATGTATATATATATATATATATTTTTATATATATATATATATATATATATATTTATATGTATATATATATGTATATATGCGTATGTATGTATGTATGTATTGTATTCTTTTTATATACATAAATATTAGTAGATTATTCTTTATAATTGTTAGTCATATTTACTTTCTTCAATCCCCTTTTATGGCTAAATACGTTATATAAAAGATAATAAATATTAATTTTATTCTGTTTTATTATTATTACTATTACTATTATGTTTATTATTATCATTATTAATAGTATTATTATTATTATTATTATTATTAATAGTTTTAACATTATTTTTATATATTTATTTAATAAAAACGCGAACACTTTAAACTTATATCATTTAGTATAAAGGGCTTAATTTATTGTAGACGTATGTTTAAACTGCGTGGATATTACTTGTGGACGTATGTGAGATGATAAATATGTTGGCTTCTTACATTCGCTGTCACTTTTGAAATATAAACCTTAACGCTAAGATTGTATTTTCTGTTGGTGTTATAATAACGTGCCTCGTTACTGAAATGTATAATTGTTCAGAAATTAGTTGACACGCAGATGTTTTTCCTTTTCTATATCCTCTAAACATCTTAAGATTCCCTTCCTATTAATTATTACTTCCTCTCTGTCTCGCTTAAACTATATTTCATCATTCTTTCTTTTCTCTTCTAGCCTTTGTTTTCTTTATAATAACCTCTTATCTGTTTTTCTTTTTCTTCTCCATAATATATTTTCTTCTTCTCTATTTTCTTTTTCTATTTATTTTATTTCTCTATTTCTTTTTTTTTCTCTTCCGAATAATTCTCTCTCCAGTATATTTTTTTGTTTTCTTTAGATTGCCCCTCCCTTTTTACATCTTATAATTAAAGTTCTGTGTTGTAAAGTTATTTAACTCCAACTTTTAAAGAGTCCCTTCCTAAAATAAAATAAAACCCCATTATTCATTGAACATTTGAATAGTAAAGTCGCTGCATGATGATATCTGTTGTTTGATTGAAACAAGTGGCTGTTTGTAGCAGCGGGATGTAAACATGTTTATATAACAATAAACAAGTATATATGTTACATGATAAGAGCTGTCCCCTGTTCATGTAAGTATAAAAATAGAGAGATTAGTTAAAATGAAAATAAGAGAAAGCAGAAATCGAACCCTGGACATAAGTTTTAAAGAACAATAGGTTTAAATGGAATGTCCAGTAAATTGGTAATTCGGATGAAATAAATATAAATAAACTATTTAATTGTTAAAAGAATGTTGATGATAAAATATGGGTTAAATAAATTAGATATGTAGGTTGAATTCCTTTGTGGAAACAACACAAGAAAAATAGGTTATTGGGAAATCAATGTCGGAAACGTGCAAAGTCGCGCATATTGAAACACGGGAATTTTGCTCACGTGGCCGGGATGCATGGATTTCTCAATATAGGAAGTGAGAGTTAGTTGGGCGGGGAGACGGTCAGTGAGAAAACTCAGAGACAGGCATACGTCTGAAGCGAGACGTCACTTCAGAAACTAAAATGTGAAACTTTGAATTCTTGATGAGGAAACCACGACCGGTCGTGACGAAATAAATTCATCATGTGTTTTGTGATAAAGCGCATCTTTGTGTTTGTGATTTCTACAAAAGGGTAAATTGTATTGTTATTATATGTCTGTGTTATAAAATGTCATTACATACACGTCTCGACATCTCATATCAGCAATGTGAATCTACATCATATCTATACTAAGACTGTCTGAACACTATCTCATCATTCTAAGAGCTTTCTTCATATCTACACGTCTAAGTAATGAACATTTAAAATATAGGAATAGTTATAAACGAACAATCTCTCTTACAACAACATCTCTCTCTCTAAGATACAACATCATATGTAATAAGACAAGAACCCTCACTAAGACTCATATCTTTACTAATAAGAACTCACGTAACATACGCGCACAAGTGGTATCGTCTAATACTAATGATAATAACTATATAACATATATATATATATATATATATATATATATATATATGAGAGAGAGAGAGAGAGTGAGACAGAAACAGACATAGAAAAAGAGAGAGAGACAGAGTGTGCGTTTGTGTGTGTGTGTGTGAGAGAGACCGTTAGAGAGACAATTTAAAGAACGAATGGGTACTGTTAATATTAGTAGACTTTGAACAAAGTAATTAAACAAAGATAAAATGTTTTATCAGAAATAAGAAATGATGATTTCCCCTGTCAAGACACATAGAGAATTTAAGAGAAAGAGATAAAATAAAATAAACATTGAACAAAAACAATTATACGTAGAGAAACTATAAACAGACAAGGAAAAGGAAACACGTGACAAACGTATAAACTTGCGAGTTACAGCTCAACAATGGCGAAGCGAAATCTAGCGAAATCCTAACATTGAAATGAACAATAAAAGCGCGCGTGCACGTACATTAAATTGTTACTTATAGCTGCACAAATAAATGATCAGAGCGAGGCTGAGAGACAGAATCCAGGAAAAGAGTAAAAAGAAACTTGCATACAAAAGCATGTGTAACGCCTCGGAAATTGCTACTAACAATCGCACAAAATTTCTATCAGAAATAACTTTGAACGATGCTGGTAATTGTTGAATATACGAACGAAGCGCTACAGTAAAAGAACTGTCTCCGGTTGGTAAAAAATTGCATTAGAAATATGATTAAATTCGCAAAAGAATTTTACTGGGACAAACACATTTCCGTCTACTCTGTGGATTGCAAAAATATCATGAAATAGTGCCGCCATAAATCAAAACAAATAATGTAAATTACCGCCACAAATCATGTAAATTGCCATCCAGGAATCTTTTCTGACAGAACTTTGAACAGGCCAAGATACAAAACCAAAGCCATTGGTAATTGTTGAATATACGAACGAACCGCTACAGTAAAAAAAACTGTCTGAGGTAAAAGAAATGCATAAGAAATATGATTAAATCCGAAAAATAATTTTACGAAGACAAAAAAATTTCTGTCTACTTCGTGCATTGCAAACATATGATGAAATAGTGCCGCCATTAATCGAAACACATAATGTAAATTGGCAGCCAGGAATCTTTTCAGACGTATTAATATAAATAGAATAAAGCATTTTAAATGTTACAAAATAAAAAAATAACAATAAATTAAATAACGTTAACCAAATTTATATGCATGTAATACACAGGAATCTGAATATTATAACAGATTACAATGTTTTTTTGGAAAAAAACTTTTGTACAGAAAATTCAAAGTGTTTTATTTATATTATCAGGAATTGCGATGCATTAATTGAAATCTATATCAATAATTCGACTTAAAATATAATTGAGATTTTTTAAATATTCATTGAATAACATTCAAAATAAATAGAAAAGTCTATTCGATATGTAAAAGTTGACGGTTGCTTAATTAACTGCATCAAAAGCTATCAAAGTCAACCAAGAGCTGCTCAATATTCTGGCTTAATGGATCATTTAGCAAGGAATGAGTATGGTTATTCTGGCGTAACAGTTATTCTACCATCTACATTTACATGAGTTCTAGGAATCTACAACAGCTTTATCAAGATGCACTGGCAGTTTTTGTGACCTATTCATTACTTACACATGTAATTCCAAATGTCCTGAAATATTAAACAACTTGGGGTCATCAGCAATTTCACAAATCGATGTCAACAATCTCACACAGTTTTTTAAAACTTACAGTCTGACTCCCAAGAATGTGCTGACTGACCATTATTCTTACTCCAAGCAGCTGACCTACGTCCCTGTCACCGCCTCAATCATCACCAGCACTTTCTGACAATATCAATAGCATCAGTGACGATCGCATCGACGTTCAAAAAAAGTTTAAACTAAAGTTATTTGTTCCGTTTATTTTTGTAATATAACAATAAGGAATTTCTTACTGATGTGTTTTAAACGATTTTAATTGTCTGTGGAATTTCCACGGGAGAACAAAAGTTTGAACATTAACCTTTTTGGGATCTCTTGCCCACTCTATCCTCTTTTTCTTGTGGATATCCTTCAATTGAGGGCGGCCCTCTGGCTTCCCAAATTTTGCAATCGTCCTCAGGATATAGCAACTAGTTGATTTAGTTGATTTGGGCACATCAGGAACGCCAGCGTTTTCAAAATCTTGTTTGCTAGTTTCAAGTGGTTGAGAGCGAACCTCTCTCTTGATCTTGCTCTTTGTTCGATGTGACAGATATGATTTCTAACGAATGTTGCTTTTGTCAGAACGTCCGTTGCAAAGTTGAGGGTTAGTACCATATTTTTTGGATTATACGATGATCGCAAGGTAATTTCTAAGGTGGAAATCATTTTATGGAGCATTTGAACAATTTAAAACTTATCTGCTTTATAAAAGCACCTTTACCTTAAATTTTGCATATAAAGTTGGCACGCTGAAAAAATGCAACTGGCTGCCATTTGCTCGCTATTGCGCAGATCAGCTTAAATTTTATATATGCGAATTTAAAAAAAAAAAAATTATTTTTATTCCTTTGAAAATTGTAATGCTGGGTATGGGGCAGCCAAACCAGCTGCCAACATTGCCCCGCTTTTTATTGAAACCAACCGAGAGCTCCTTTTAGTATCCTCGCTGTTCCCTTAAGTGCAATTGTCTGAATCATTCTTGCACTTGGTTCACCAGGAATATTAGTTAGGTAGGACTTCAGGTTCTTCTTCATAAGTCTTGTGGCACATATGATAACTGGTATTATTGATATCCCCTTTAGATTCCAGTTTCTTTTCATATCATACATGAGTCCTTGGTATTTGGTCTGTTTCTCTCTTTCAGCTTTGTTAAGACCGCCATCATTAGGAACACTTACTCCAATCAAGATTGCAACTCTCTCTGATTTATTCTATATTACTATGTCAAGTTTCACAGCAGCATTTTCAAAGTAGGTGGCTGTAGGGATTACATGGTCCTAATGTATGGTATATAAGTCATTCCCAACTGCTCTTTCAGGTTGATGTTCCCAGGACTTGCTGCTACACTGGATGTTTAGTTGCCATGGGGTACATTCGACTCTAACAAAGACGAGACGAGACAGTCGCACACTTTTGCCAACTTATTTAGTTACCACCGTAGTAAAGTGTAGTATCTGTTCCTCGGATGATTCACTTGAATCTTTTGTTCGCACACAGTGGAGGGGAAATCATTTAAGACTGAGTCAATTGCCATTTTTGTTCTTTTCTCCACGTTCCAAAGGGATCCTGTGTCTCTGTCCAGGTGAGAGGCATTGTATATATGTATTCTATTAGGTCAGTGAGACAGAGATCTAGGTAAATCGCCATGTACTCAGATGTAATTCTTCTGTTATAAACCATTCAAACTTTGCCCCTCTTACAATTTTTTACTAAGCAAAACTCATGTAGAAAAATTGTTAGTTTTCATTATGGTTATTTGCTTGAAAATATTACAAGGATCAAACACGATATAAGCTAACAATTACAAATCTGCCATTCGATTGTAAATGCTTATAAGTACCGATGTTAATCGTAATAAACACTTCTGTTTTTGTCGAAATTTATTTATACATGATTTTCTTCAGATTTAAAATCGTTACATATTTGTGAAAGTTTTAAATGGGGGTTGATAACTTGCAATATTAAATTTATTTGGATAAATGTTCTCTATTTGGGTGTTTTTCTAAACGATCTTCTAATAGGCTGCGAATACTATTTTGAACTCTGTCAAAGAAGGATAATCTGCTTCTAGCAACACTTTCCAAGATGTGGCAACAGTACTCCAAACTTTGACATACTTGACCTTTATACATATAGAGAATTGCATCAGCAGTGAGATATCTACTTGGGGCGGTAGAACGATCCCCCCATTTGTCCAGCAGCCTTGGCAACGGATTAAATGCATGTCTTCCATCCGAAATCAGGAGTAAAGATTTAACTTTTAAGTCTGTCAACAGATAGAGTTTCTCCAAAAGAGAGCCATTCATTTCAATTGATGCCTAACGAGGATAAGGGTGGGTATAATGTAAAAATAGAAGCTTGGTTTAAGATGCATTAAAATTCACCAGCCACATTTTCCCCATTGCACCACGTAATCAAAGTGTTGCCATAGATCTTAGTGTAGTCAAAATACAGGTCTACGTATGATATTTTTCAAGATTAAATGGCATTATGATGTAACATATCTTAAACATTCCCGTTTCTTTCGGTTATGTCTCAAAACAGATTAAAAACTCGGTAAATAATCACTATAAACGTGGGTCTCGTCATCCTATTGCATCATATGAATCAGGAATATTTTATTCTAAATTTGTTCATACGACGAGGAACCTCAGTAAATAAATTAACTAAAGAGAAAAACAAGATACGAAGCCATGATTATAGATAGGTCAATTGTAACCTTGGGGAATTTGATATGTTAAAAAAAATTATTTGGGAAAGCAGTAAAAGCGTTGTTTAACAATACTGCCCGTTACTTTAGAATTATAGTATAGCACAAAGGGAAATAGTCTGATTTTAAAGGTTCGGTTTTGATAGTGTAATTTTACAAACATTTTTAATTACTAACTAACACTTGATTTCAATCAGGAAAACCCGTCCAGGATTGTGTGAGCTTCGTTGTGGTGCATGTTATTGGAATGTAACAATTAATATAAACTTTCTTTATAGTAAGCCATACATCTCTTATTTTATACATATTGATGGTACTAAATCACACCGCATAGAAATCATTAAAATATTATCACTTCTTCATTAAAAAAACTCATTACTATAATAGTGTTTGCTCTATGTCAAGATCTAACTCATGATAGTGGCTCAGACACGACTGGCACAGAGACAGTTCGGGGAGATTTGTGAGCTAGTCTGCAGGCCCGAACAACAGCCTCACTTGTGCGATTTGCCCCGTATTTTCGCAACCTCTTTTTAGGTCTGTTAACCATTCTCTGTGGAGGAGTTCAAAATTGTAAGTGATATTTTATTTATGTGACGGAAAAACCTTATTGTTCTCGCATTTAACATACTCATTAGATTGACGGAGTCGGAAGAGGCTTGGTGTTCGTCTGAGGCGCATTGACGTCGATAAAAGGTGTAAATTTTGAGCATTTTACAAAATGTTCTGTAAGTTTCATATAATTATGAATCAATTTGTGAATTAAATGATTTTTACGACTGTCTTTCCATTTTATTGTTTCCTGTACGATCTTCTTTAATTTTTCTCTCACATGCCTTTAAATGTGCTAAACAACAGACATGTAAAATTCTTAAAATATATATCATGAAAATGCAACAATCTATTGAAATTATGTTTCTACAAATATCAAGAAATTTCCAACGAAATTTCGACCTCTTATACACTTACGAAGTAAAACAGAAACTCCCGCTTAACCTAACGCCACTTTTGATGACATTATTTTTTACAAGGTGTTCACCACTTATCAAAGCCCGGAAGCCAATTCGGGAAAAGGGTTATTGCGTACGCAGTACGTTATTGTTTAGATTTTTTTTTACATAGGCATCAGCACATTATCAAGGCCCAGGGGTCACTCAAGGATAAGGGTTAAAGAGTGTACAGTAGAAATTGGTCAATATAGTAATCATTAGTAATGAAAATTTTGTAAATTTGATAACTTATATGGAACGGCTCATCAAGAACTTATTAACTTTAGACTTGAACACAACCATATTGTAGTGAGCCGGAAAGCAGGAAAACGGAAGACAATTCCACAGGCGTGCAGTTCTAAGAAAGAAGCTTTGTTCATGGAATCTACGTTTAGGTTTAGGCACAGATAAAGAGTGGGGGAAAGTATTGATAGTGTTTACAGCTAGACGAGTGTTTCTTGTGAAAGTTTGGCGAGGGGGGACCATAGATTGAAGCTCAGTCGAACACTTTCCATGAAAATAACGATACATCAGAGACAAACTCGCAACATCTCTTCTGTGAGATAGAGGTTGTAAGGAGGAGAAAAGGACATCTCCTACGAGGCTACGAAGTCTATTTTGAACTCTATCAAGGCAGGACAAGTCCTTTCTAGCAGCTCCTGCCCAGATGTGGCAACAGTATTCCATCCTTGGACGTACCTGGCTCTTATATAGATAGAGAATTGCATCAGCAGTGAGATATCTACCGGATCGATAGAAAGATCCCACCATTTTTCCAGCGGCCTTGGCAACAGATTTGATATACGTGTTCCATTTAAGATCAGGAGTAATGGTCAAGCCCAGAAGCTTGTCAAAACTTGAGGCCTCCTGAAGACGAGAGCCATTCATTTCAATTGATGACAAATGTTGATTAGAATGTTGATGATGTAAAGACAGAAGCTTGGTTTTAGATGCATTAAAAGAAACCAGCCACTCCTTTCCCCATTGTACTACGTGCTCAAGATCAGAGGAGAGAGAATTGGAGAGAACTTGGTCGTTTACTGTCTTAGATGTGGTACCATAAATGGTAGTGTCGTCAGCATAAATGTCTACAAATGATGTAAAGATATGATTTGGAAGATCATTAATGTAGATCAGGAAAAGAGTTGGACCCAGGATGGATCCCTGAGGGACACCGGCATTAATACTGTGAGCTTTTGATTTTTGCTCCTCAACTACTACTCTTATGAACCTATCAGAGAGAAATGATTTAATAATTGAGAAGACTTTTCCAGCTATACCATAGCTAGCGATCTTATGAAGTAAACCTTTATGCCATACCCTATCAAAGGCTTTAGATATGTCAAGAACAATTGCCCTAGAAAGATTGCCACCGTCGAGAGATTTGCTAATCTTATGCGATATAACTGTAAGGACAGCTGCTGTAGATCTAGCAGAACGGAAACCATATTGAGTGTAACTAAGAAGGTTATTTTTGTTGAGATGGTTGATTACTTCTGTATTTAACACAGATTCTAGCAACTTACTCATGACGCACAGGAGACTTATTGGCCTGTACTGAGAGGGGGATGAGCGATCACCTGAATTCTTATAATTTGATTTGATAAAGTGGCATATTTAAGGGAGCAGTTCATAAAGATTTTTTTTTATGTTGGACTTGACGACAACATAGTTGTAGTCAGGTAGGAAACAGAGAAACGAAAGAGAGTTCCAAAAGTGTGCACTTCTAAGAAAGAAGCTTTGCTCATGGAATCTACGTGCTGATTTTGGCACAGATAAAGAATGGGGAGACTTTGTGACAGTGGTTTCAGCTAGACGGGTGTTTTTCGTGAAAGATTGGCGAGGGGGGACCAGGGATTAAAACTCCGACGAGCACTTGCCATGGAAATAACGATAAAAAAGACAGGCTCGTAACGTCTCTCCTGCGGGAGAGAGGTTGTAGGGAATAGAAAAGGGCATCCCCCACTACGCCATGATACTTACTTTGTACTCTGTCACGGCAGGATAGGCTGTTTTAGCAGATCCTGCCTAGATATGGCAACAGTACTCCATCCTTGGACGTACTTGACTTGTATATAAATAGAGAATTGCATCAGCAGTGAGGTAACTTCTAGAGCGGTAGAAGGATCATACCATTTTCCCATCGACCTTGGTATAATTTTCTGTTACGCTATTTTTTACTGTTGAATAATAATCTTACAACATTTAAGTAAACCCAAAATCATATTTGTTTCTTAAGATGACCATAGGCAGATTTCTACATTCGTTTTACATTTACGTCAATATGAATGTTTTAAAATATGTTTTCTTTCTAATAGATAGTGCCAAATTTTAATCACATATTTCATTAGTATACTGAAATTATTTAAAAATTAGAAATAGTTACACTCCATTAAAGTGTAGTTTAGACACGACTAGACCACTAATAAATTTTCTTTAAAAATCTCTTCTAATTATAGTGTTTTCAGAAAACTGTAAAATAAATGTTCCTGTTAAATATCAAGATAATATATTTAATCTGAAAGATTGCCATGCTAAATCTTCAAAGATTTATATAGACTCTTTTTAATTTGGGTGCTTTTTATGTTGTTATTAATATTAAAAATCCTTTTTCTCTTCATTTTTTAAACACAGCTATCTTTTATTCGGGTCGGTGAATTGCATTTATCTGCAAAAGATCTACGACTTTTTTACATTCTTTTAAACATTCATTTTTATAAATTTTATTTTGTTTTTTTTTCGGTTTTCTTAATAAATGATTATGTTTAGTTTAATATTATGTGTAATTATATCATGCAGATGTTCTACATTATGTATACTTGCGAAATCTTAGCGTAAAAAGTCTATAGTCAACACAAACCCCTTCTTATATATACATATTTATGTATATATATATATATATATATATATATATATATATATATTAAGTAATGTGTTTTATAATTTAAAATTTGAACAATTAAAGTTCAACCAAATTAAAACTGTAGAAGAAAGAATAAATGTCCCCTACAAGGCTCATGCAAAATTAAAAATGTTATCTATAGCTGCACAGTATCAAAAAACCCAAATATACATGAACCTATGAACAGCCATAACTCAACAACCAGAATAAATAATAACACCAACTTAAACCAATCTACCGATCAATTACAAACTAACCCCCATATAACAATCCAGCACTAGACCTAACGGAAAATAATCATAATAAACAAGAGGCAATATATTTTGGTTCCACATCTGGCCTAATTAAACACAGAGTTTCAACGCACAAACATTCTTTTAAAAATAACTCTCTGTCAAACCAAACTACTCTATCCAACTATATTTGGCAACTAAAATATAGCAATATTTCTTTCAACTTAAAATGGCGAGTAATTGAGTCTTGCAAACCATATAAACCAGGAAACAAATTCTGTGCACTATGTACAAAAGAGACCCTGAACAATTTTAAATACGAAGATATAAAAAATGCAACCACACTTTTAAACTCAAGACAGGAACTAATATTTACATGTAGTCATAAACGTTGGTTTAAATTTAATAAATATAAACCACCTTAAATCATGATAAATTACTTATTAGTAAAAATAGATTACAATGTCTTTTTTCTTTTTTTTTTTTAGTAAATTAAGTAAGACTAATAATCCCCCCTGGCGCCCTTAATAAAAGAAAATATGCCTAATTATCCCCCCTTACATTATGAAATCATATAAACAACAACGACATTCGAATATAAACCGTGGCGTCTTTAAATCAAAAGTACGATAACAGAAATAACTTATTACACGGACATCCCCCCTTTTAAAACCCATCATTTAAAGAGGCGAAAAACTATGGCAAACACATATATGAGTATTTTAACCATAGTTTCTGATTTCAAAAGGCGAAAAATTAAAAGGTAAATTTTTATACCTATATTGTTTATGTATATACCTCTATATCTATGTATATGTGTGTCTATTTTTTTCATATATATGCATATATATTTTTTTAATACTTTACTCAAGGAAAATTTATAATTCAAATTCAAATCTATATTTACATTTTTTTCTATCTATAACCTATATCAAACTTCTTATAAACCTTAAATTCAGACCTTTTATTTTAATTTTTTCAGATACATCTGCCTTACTTTTAATGCTAGGTTTATTTATGGTGTCTTTTAGATTTAATAAAAACCCTTCCAAATTTGCTGACGAGGAGACCTTGCTTATTAAAAAACTATATGTAATGATTGTTCGTAACTGGATGTTTACCATAATAAAAAAGCATTGTTTTCCGAAACGATCGTACAGATAATTGATTTTGTTGTTGTTGTTTCTTATGAAGCGGATTTTTAATTAGGTTGAAATTTAATTGTACAAATTTGAATTATAAATCACATTACTTAATATTGAATTAGCTATAGGATATCTACCTATCGAGCTTATTATATATCTAAATTACAACGAGCACTTTCTCTTTCCCGTATTTCAATTACACTATTAATTTCACTGTTACGTTGAAATACACTCGGCTCTTTAGACTATTGCTCTAATCTCCTTTAAATATATATATATATATATATATATGTGTGTGTGTGTGTATATATATATATATATATATATATATATATTTATGGTGAAACAAAAAACAGAGGGCATTCAATTGTTTTTCTGAGCATTTTACAGTCAACAGAGAAAAAAAGGACAAAGACGCTAGTGTTTTGATGTGATGTTTTGAATATGCTAGATATGACCAAAGTTTAATTTCCTTCGGACAAAACACTAAGAAACGGGGCCTAATTTGCGTTTGCACCGTTTTTTTTATCACCCTGTATATATATATATATATATATATATATATATATATATATATGTGTGTGTATATATATGTGTATATATATATATATATGAACTCTCTGTCTCTCTCTTTCTCTCTATCTTTCTCTCTCTCTCTCGCTGCAGACAGAAACGGTTTGTGAATACGCTATACCTTTTTGGCGAATTGTAGAGATATAGTTTAGATATGATTCCCTACCCTTTTTTTCTTATCTTTTCACCCATATATTCATATGCGGATTATCGTACATTATTAGTGATAGTTTTTTTAATTGTATTCCTTATATATATATATATATATATATATATATATATATATATATATATATATATATATACATATATATATATATATATATGTTTACAAAATTGCCTACACAATTTCTCTCTCTCTCTCTCTCTTTCAGTTTTTGGTCTGCATACATGAAACGTAATATATCCGGTATTCGGAACAAAGCGAAACTTTTAATTCCGGGTTTAGCTGGGAAGAATCAGTGTAAAAGTTCGGAAATGTAAGAAACAATTCGATCTGATACATGAAGGTTTATTGACGAGATTTCGAATACCCATGTCTAACGTAATAGTTATTAGTTCATGATTTAATATGAAGAATTTCAGCAAAAATGTCTTTGTAGTTCAGGCATTATCGCCCAAAGGAAATGAGAAATCGTCACCTACAGGTTTTTGTTTGATTTCGGTTGTAACGAACAAGTCATTTTTTTTTTTACTTTTTAAATCATGACTATATATTGGGGCCAATATAATAAAATAATAAATATGAAATCATCATTAACCACAATATCATATAAGCGCGTATTTTACGACAGGAAAATGAAGGGTGACCTGCTAGTACTCCTATACATTTTTTCGATTTTCGGTGGTGTTTTTTTCTTTTTACCTTTTGTAGCCATATCTACATATTGGGTCCAGTATAATATAATAAATTATTAAATCTGCATTAATCAGTATATTATATTTATGGGTATATTGCGCTCAATCAATGCCAGACGGACCCCTAGTATTTTATTAATATGATTTTTGTAATAGGCAGGCAGATGTTGATTGTAAAGTACTTCCAACTTTGCAGGAAATATTTTCTAAATGCAATGTCTTCAAAGTGTGCATAAGTTGCTCAGACACTAATCTTTTCAAGGAGAAATGTAAGGAAAATCTAATTTTTTTAAGGTCTGCCTGAAATGAATTGCGAAAAGGATGGTTTTCTTTTGACAATATCAAGCCTTATGTGTGTTTGTTTTCTACCTAGGTGTCAACACTTATCCAAAAAGCCACTCGAGGGTAAGTGTAAATGAGTGTTCAGTAGGCAATAGCACAATATAGTACCGGTAGTAATAGGGATTCGGTAAATTTGTTAACTTAAGTGGAACGGCTCATCAAGAAATTGTTTACGTTGGACTTGAAGACAACAATATTGTATTCAGCTGGAAAGCAGGAAAATGGAAGACAGTTCCACAGGCGTGCAGTTCTGAGAAAGAAGCTTTGTTCATGGAATCTACGTTTAGGTTTAGGCACAAATAAAGAGTGTGGGTAATTATTGATAGTGTTTTCAGCTAGATGAGTGTTTCTCGTGGATATTTAGCGTGAGTGGCATAGACTGGAGCTCAGACGAGCACTAGTCATGTAAATAACGATAAAACAGATACAAAAATGCAACATCTATTCTGTGGGAAAGAGTTTTCAGGGTACAGAAAAGGGCACCCCCTACGAGGCTACGAAGTCTATTTTGAACCTTATCAAGACAGGATAAATCTTTTCTAGCAGCATATGCCCAGATGTTGCAACAATGCTCCGTCCATTGATGTACCTAGCTCTAATATAGATAGAGAATTGCATCAGCTTTGAGATATCCACTGGATCAATAGAACGATATCACCATTTTTCCAGCGGCCTTGGCAACGGATTTGATGTATGTGTTCTATTTCAGATCAGAAGTATGACCCAAGCCAGAAGCTAGTCAAAACATAAATCCTTCTATTGCTATTTACATTGATGCCTGATGTCTTCTCTCATCTTGTAGTTATAATTATATCCAAGTAATTTCCACTTACTCGGAATATTTTTCTACTCATATATCCTATGTTCTGGAATATTTATTTTTATCACATCGAGGGTTTTGTTGAATTTTCAGATGATAGAACGACGGGGAAGATGTTGAGCCTTTAAGACAGAAATGTTGGTAAAGTCTGTTAGCTATTTTGATGCCATTGAATTAAGAGAGGTTTAGAACTCCAGAGATTATCAAGACATGAGTTATTATGGTGGTATCGCGGGATGAGGATAAATTAACGTCTATTCCATCTAATTATGGAATAACTCTCAATGTAAACGATATAGTAGTTAACAGGTTGAATAAATACGGCTTATACAGAGTATGTGTCAAAGAATGTTATGATGAAAAAATTGTGGAGGATAATAGAAATATGAATATTAGACCTGACATTTTTTCTCATATAATACGCTTTATGTCAAATTTAAAATTTTTAACCAGAAATACTCTGAGTAATTTGGTGGAGACCGAAGCGGTCAATTTTTTTAAAAATTAACATTTATTATTTTGGGCTCAAATCAAGTTATTAATTTAGAACCATGCCAAAGGAAGTTATTTCTAAAATTTCAAGTGTTTAGCCCCAAAATTGGGTGAGAAATAACTAGAGTTCTCAAAGGTCAAATCGTTGAACTTTTACCCCTTAACAGCCAAATTTCTGTCATAAAACGAATTACAAAATGTTCCCAAATCTCACTACCCTGTATATCAAACTTCGAGTCTGACAGAGTTATTGTGTAAAATGTACAGAGTTATTGTGTAGGGAAATTGGCAGAGATATTGTATAGGGAAATTTACACAGACAGAGAGACAGGCATACACATTCACTTATATATATATATATATATATATATATATATATATATATATATATATATATATATATATATAGTTACATCTATATCAATAAAATGTAATTGTTCATATGTTACTAATTGATAATCTAAAAAGTACTTGACAGACAGACATTTTCACTTTTATAGATATACTAGCATGTGTTCCTGGTGTTGCCCGGGTGTTAGGAAGTGTGCGCTGAGTAAAAAACTGTGCAGAAATAAATGTTTGTAGTCAATTATTCGGTATTTATTGTCTGCAGGGCCGAGCTTCAAAACCATACTGATCTTGTGAAAATCTGTTGCCTCTGTCGAAGGTGTTAGGAAGACATACTGACACACATACATACATTTATATATTGGTAACTAAAAATTTTCGATCCAAATCGATTTAAAAGCTTGCCATATCTCGAAATACCCTTTATGAAAAGTTCAAATGTTTAGACCACAAATTGTCTGAGTAATTTAATAAAGACCGCAGAGGTCGAATAGTTTGTTGCTTTGATCCATATTATAACCCCTTAGCAATTATTGTTTTAGGCTCAACGTAAGTTATTAAGATAGTTCCATGTTCAAGGAACCTATTTTGAAAAGGTCAAGTGTTTTATCCAAAATTGTTAGAGTTTTCAAAGGTCAAATCGTTGAACTTTGATCCCTTAACGCCCAAATGTCTGACTAAAAACGGATTACACAGATCTTCCTAAGTCTCAGTACCCTGTATATCAAATTTCGAGTCTGTAGACTAAAAATTAACAGATGTATTGCGTAGGGAAATGTACACAGACACACACAGACGAACAGACAGAGAGACACTTTCACTTTTATAGATATATAGATTTACAGCATTTCCTAACCTATATAGCAACTAACTAATGATATTTTATTTTTAAAATATTTAGTTATATTTAGTTGATTATGTAAAATAATGTTTATTTTGTTTTTTTTTTGTAAATATCAAGACCCGGTGGCGACTGGAGTATTAGTGAATTGGATAATATAGTGATCGATAGTCATGGAAGTTCGGTAAATTTGTTAACTTAAGTCGAACGGCTCATCAAGAATTTGTTTACGTTGTTCTTATAAGACAACAATATTGTAGTCAGCAAGAAAGCAGGATAACGGACGACAGTTCCAAAAACGGGCAGTTCTAAGAAAGAAGCTTTGTTCATGGAATCTACGTTTTCGTTTAGGCAGAGATAAAGATTGGTTGGAATTATTGATAGCGTTTGCACCTAGACGATTGTTTTTTTGTGAAAGTTTGGTGGGGGTTGATTGATTGGAGCTCGTTTGGACACTTGTCATGAAAATAACGATAAAGCAAAGACAAACTCGCAACATCTCTTCTGTGAGAAAGAGGTTGCAGGGAAGAGAAAAGGGCACATTCTACAAGGCTACGAAATCTAATTTGAACTCTATTAACGCAGGATAAGTCATTTCTAGCAGCTCCTGCTCAGTTTTGGCAAGAGTAATCCATACTCGGACGTACCTGGCGCTTATATAGATAGAGAATTGCATCAGCAGTGAGATATCTACTGGATCGATAGAAGGGGCACACTATTTTTCCAGCGGCCTTGGCATGGATTTGATATATGTGTTCTATTTCAGATCAGGAGTAAAATTCAAGACTAGAAGCTTGAAAAAACATGAGGTCTCTTCAAGACGAGAGCCATTCATTTCAATTGATGTCAGATGGGGATCAAAACGTCGATGATGTAAAGATAAAAGTTTTGCATTAGATGCATTAAATGTAACAAACCACTGCCTTCCCCGATTGTACAACGCGCCCAATGTCAGAGTAGAGAGAATTGGAGAGAACTTTGTCGTTTACTGTCTTAGATGTGTTGCCATAGATGGAAGTGTCATCAGCATAAATGTCTACGCATGATGTAAGGATGTGTTTCGGAAGATTATTTATGGAGATAAGGAAGAGAGTTGGCCCATAATGGCCCCCTGAGGTGTTCCAGCATTAATACTGTGAAATTCATATTTCTACCCATCAACTAGTACTCTTATTAACCTATCAGAGAGAAATGCTTTTTTTAATTGAGAAGATATTTCCAGCTATACCATAGCTGGAGCTCTTGTGAAGTAAACATATATGCCATACTATGTTGAGATTAATGAAGAATTGAGATAATTTTATTACTAATAATGGTTACTAATGATTATATTCATTCATTTAAACCAAATTTGTGAATCGGAACACTGAAGTCTAGTAAATTAGATTTCGGTTTTGTTTACAGTATAGCATTTATTGTCTAGTGTTAGAATGATAGTAAAAATTAAATACAGTACCAAGTAATCAGATGAAAACATAAGTTTTTCATGATAACATGATATTTTTGGATAGCTTTCATTTACGTCTGCGTCCCATGTTTTTGGTGTATAGTGTAAAACCTCGCGGAATGGTTAATTGTAGACATAGACTCCCTCATAACTTCCGAAAAAGAACTCAGAAAATACCTTAAGAGTCAGGCATGGTTCTCTTCAGAATGCGTTGCTGCTATTGCGTACAGAAAACAATATTGCAATTGTTTCTGACGCAATAGATGGACTTTAACTATAGTTTATTTCAGGACTGCCAACAACCAATGAAAAATAATAATAAAGAACGCGGAACAGCTGTACGCCCAATTCGCCTAATCTAAAGTCATTGAGCACTGGCTTCGTTCCTACCAAGTTTCGAAAATATCGAACAGGGTCTTTAATATAAGTTATTGCTCTATCCTAACCATCATCAATTGACCTGAAGTAATCTCGTCAGCATCGGACAAATCCACACCCTTTTCCAATAATTTGCAGTTATTTCAACCCTATTCGATTAGCGACGCAAACATTCCGTATTTTGGTCTGTATATAAAAACCCACTATGCGACATACAAATAGCTGTATGTTGTGTTACTAAGCTAATCAAAAACCTTAATTCCAGTAAATCAACTGGCCCTTACGGCATTTTTACTATACTGCTCAAAAAGCTCCAACAAGAACAAACAACGATACTTTAAAAGATTTTGTATCTTATAATAAACGGTGTATGTGTGTATGGACGTGTGTATGTTTGTATGTGCTAGTTGGGCGTTGACCCAGAAAAAACGGTTCATTCGCCCTTTGGAAGGTCTTGTTTTTAATGCTTCAGGGAGACAAGCCAACCTTCTCAGCAAACAAGTCTGGTGGGGAAGCAGTTTAGTGGCCGGTGACCCGAACATGAGGCAGGTAGTACTGGGTTACATGTACCAGTAGCATATGATATGACCTGACATAAATGTGTGTGCATGTGGGTGTGTTTTGTGGTGGAGAGTGTTCTCATAAGTCGTGGCGAAGGCAACCTTTCTAGGAGAAGCAACTCTCTGATTATAAAAAAACATAAAGCGGGAGACCAGTACCCGCATTAAGCTGTTCTGCAGTTAAACTTGTTGCTGGCTATGTTACTTTTGCTTGTCGCTGGATCTCAACATTTTGAACCGAGAGAGAGAGAAAGAGAGAGAGAGAGAGAGAGAGAGACTTAGCTGTCGTAAAAAGCTAATATTATGTAACATCATCTGTGTATAGAAACTCCCTCAGGTATTTGTTTAATAAAAAGCTCCTGTGGCGATGAAAGTCATTGTTGGGCTCGTGGACTTTAAGTGTCTGGGGGAGTGGCACTTGTCTGAGAAGACGTTGAAATCATCATGTCTGTATGTACGTTATATAACTGACTAATTTCCTTACTCCTTAGATTATTACTGTCTATTTTCAGCCTGTGGTTCATCTCATCTAGTGATCTCGATGCGAGTGTCAAAATATATAACAACACATATACATAACAACATAGCTGTTCTGCCATTTATTCTCCCTGGAGTTTCGTAAACGTCTTCGGGAACCGGATCTGTTTAAAGCATACGATCTACAACACAGACCAAGACTCTGTGTGTGTTTTATATATTTTATCAACTCCCAGGTAATCGCCATAATATACATGGAGTTAGCGACGATCTTTTGCTTGGTGGAAGTGTTTGTATACCAACGTTCTAAGACTTCCCCCGTCTATAGAGACACTCATTTCCAGCTCATCAGTCTTTTTGAAGTCCCGAATAAAACTGCCGAAGCATCTGAGACTCGAACACGTGACATGCGGCACGTAAACTGTAGGCAACCTGTTCGGATCCGGACCGGTGCAAAATGACATGTCATATAGTTTGACCTCTTTTAATGATATTATAAGACATGGAGTGGCATCTCTTCTTTATCTCTAGCAGCATATATTATATAGACATATATATATATATATATATATATATATATACTAATATGTATATGTATATTTATACACTTATATATATATAGAGAGAGAGATAGATAGATAGATAGATAGATAGATAGATAGATAGATAGATAGATTTGTGTAAAGGTGATTATATCAACAGGTACAACAACATATACCTTATGACTCTGCACGCCCACTCTATACGATTCGTAGTTGTTTTTCCCACATCAAGATTCTATGGTTTCTTATTCTCCTTGTAAAGAACAATTATTATAAAATAAACATATTGATTTGCAAACGCTATTCTAACGATGATAGTGTCATCATCTGATTTTTGCTAGAGATTTATGTATTTCCTCCTTGTTTTTTTATCCGTGACAAGCTAAAAGGTATCATTCGCAGTTTTTCTTTGTTTTTTATTTAATTCCGTTTTTGTAAAAGCACGTAAATAACATATGCAAAGCAGAGAAAATACGTTATTATGAAGAGGAAAAAAAACAGGAAAGCTTTATAACCTTTGATGTTAAAAATATGTATTCTCGTTTCTTCCCTTGATAAAATATGAACAACTAGAATGTTTTTTTTATACTTATAATGGTGTTATTGCTTTTATACAGTTTATGTGCTTTTTAATCTAGCGTTATATTCAGCTGAGTATTTCAGTTGTTTTGCAAATTGTCTATTATTTTATTGTTTCGCGATTGAAAGTTACATAGATATCTTAAAACTAGCGAAAGTAGAGTAATTTGTTTTATATGTGTAGTATTAATTAATTTTATATATGTAGCCAAATGAAGTAAAAGCAAATATATAGATGGATTTAAATATAGCAACCATAGTTGAACGTGCATGTTGTCAGATATGCTTATATGCTGATCACTAGAAAGTTTCGGGTATTTCGACACCAAAATATTTTTATCCAAACGAAATTATCAGTTGGAGCAAACTATAAGCCACTAGATATTTATATTATCATGGGACCTGATAAATTCTCCTCATATTCTAACGTTGGAAGGTGCGGAATCGAATTTCGATAAAGAGGTGAACCAAATTTAGATATTTTAATTAATTTGTAGATTAGATACTGTGCCCAAAGAAAATATATCAACTAATATTACTTAAACAACACAACAACTTTATTACTGAACACTCAATTCAAACAAAAATAGGAATCGATTTAATCCGTGAGCGGTCCCCTTCACTAAGTTACGACATTTTTCTTGTCACAAACAACACAGTATCAGTAGCCAAACGAGCCATGATAATATGTTGCGTTATTTGCCTTTCTGCCTATTTCAAAAATCAAATATTCAATTGTATATAATTTATTAAGTATTTTAAAAAGAAAACGCGTAGTCATGTTTAGGTTTAATACTTTAAATACATAAATGTGATTACTGTAAGGCAAACCTGGTATGGATTTTTTAAGCTTGATAAAAAGTGGGTATATTGTAGCTTAATAAAAAGTGGGTATATTACGTTTAAAATAAGCATATCTCACTCAGCTTGGATGTTGTACCGTGATATTTTTTACCACATTAGGGCAATTCGGGAAAATTAAAATTCCCCTGAAACAATATTATATGAAATGATTTATAGTGTTACATATAACACTAATCTTCAGGAATGTTTTACGTTGACAAACTAATTGAAATCCAGCCGAATGCTTCCCATAAAAACATCGATAGCGTAAATATAGTCTCTCAGCGACACTATATGATAAAAGCAATCAATGAAGAGCAAGAAAAATATTTTTCGAATTTTTAAATAAAGTATATTATTCCTAAATATATCGCAATAAGCATATTTATTCACTGTTCCCTGAAAAAAAAACTAAAATGAAAAAGAAAAAAAAAACGATCGTTTGAATTATTATATAACTCGTATACTAATCGAACAATTAATTCATATGAAAAAAAGATAAATAATAAAACAAGAAACAATGCATTAAACTAATTTAGTCATAGAAACTACATATTTCAAATCGTAATCTAAAAATTGGGTGTGTTCTTCGAAAACGCAATTTACTACTTGCTTAAAACATTGCTAATGTCTCAGAGATATTTGTCAATTTGACAATATTCGTTAATTTTACTAATAAAATAAACATCGATTTTCTTTTTTTACATCACGTGATCCAAAACAACCAATGAGAAGGCAACAATATGAGAACGTCTACCGAATTGAATAGCCGGCCAAATGTCACACATCTCGATAAATCTTAAATCTGTAAAATATAAATTTACAAGCTTTTAATTTATTGCTGAGCCCTTGTAATTTAAATAAAATAAAGTCACTGCTTACAAATGCGGAATATATCAAAACATTCTATTATTAGGAGAAAACCATCAAAGTTCGTTTACAATATTTAAATAACTGCAAACATTAGTCAGAAATGACCAATCTAGGGCATTTTAAATGTAATAAACCGTTGGCCACTTATTATTAAAAACTAACAGGACTCGTATATCGGGGTTGCCGCAACATGATCTGTTAAAAATTAAAAAACGGTTGTAAGTTGTAGCCACTATCAGCTCGGTAAAATAGCGGGCACTGGCACCTGTGGGCCAAATAAATGTACCGTTCTGAAAAACAACATCTTTAGTGTCTATAAACTCATCCTTAACATGAAGATTTGATTAATTGCTGTGATTAATCCTTTCTTTTACCAAACATGTCAACATTATATCACGAGGAAACGGAACAAGGAAACCTGGAAAACAAGGAAACAAGGGTATCTGAATAATGTCCCATTACCTTAAAATGTTTCATTAATTTAAGGTTGCATTTTTAATGACTGTAATAATTAGGGAATAACCTTAATTATATAATTATAATGACTGCAAAAACATATTTTGCTATGTAAACTGTTATTGCTTATTTCTCTGTTAGTAAGGAGCACACACTTTTTCCAAGGTATGTTTGTAATGTGAAGCTTAGCATATAATCTATGATAAGCCCATAAAAATATGCAGACAATTAAAAATGAAACATCTAAATGCTAGTGGATACATTAACAAAGTGAATGACAAAAAGTGGGTAGTCACTGTAGTAGAACGGTGTGTTACAAACTTTAAGCATGTAAGCCTGTGAATTTTACGAATTAGTGCAAAATAAAATAGTACATCTTAAGGATCAGCATTGTGCAGGTCAACTATTTTTTTTTGTTTTTTAATGTTTTTGCATTATGAAATTTATGTACGTGTTAAATGTTCTAAATTGGTAAACAGTTGCAATAGATTACTCTTATGTGGTTGTCATACTCTACTACATATTTAAACTCAATCTTTAAGAAATAAAATTCCAAAGACTTCCTTGATTACTAGAGCGAGATTTTCACAAAGAATACAATCGAATTGGAAAAAAAAACAAACAAATGCTGTAATGGTGCATGCTCTGACGAAATACAAGCACTTGTACCTCCTTGACGTGATTACCCCGACAAACCCGACAAGCAACTAAATCCCACCTCTTTACAGTAGAGATCCCCTAGTGTAAGAAAGCCTTTTACTCCAATAATTTCTTCCCTCAGAACTGCAAGACTTTGGAACTGCCTTCTGACATTCATTTGTTCCAACTGTACCGGTATCCAGAAGTTCAAGTGTAATGTGGACAAACACCTTTCTACACATTTCCCTTCATAATGGATCTGCAACTTATGCCCCCGATAGAATCCCCTACTTCAAACGGCAGTGTGCCTTGTTTGGGGTGAAAATTGATTAAAAAAAAATTATGAATATCGGATAATATAGTAATCAACTCAAAGTTTCTGAGTTAATTTTCCTCGCACCAATCTACACAAATAATGTTTTACTGTCTAAATTATACGCATCCTATACACTCCCAACGAGCAATTCGAATGCTAATACGTTTTATGTTGTATGAATTGAAAGTTTCCTTCAAATTGATCAAATACAAATACTTCTCTAACCATATTACAACAAACTACAAAGCTACAAGCATTGTTAGACTAAATATGAGGAGGAATAGCATACATTAAAAACACATCTCAAAAATGCAATGCATTGTACACAAATGCACTGGAAACATGCTGTAAAAAACTAGGCTATAGATATTTGACTGCTGATGCAATTCTCTATCTATATAGCCAAGTACGTCCAAGGATCGAGTTCTGTTGTCAAATCTGAGCAGGAGCTGTTAGATAGGACTTGTTCTGTCTTGATAGGGTTCAAACCAGATTTCGTAGCCTCATAGTCGATGTCCTTTTCTCTTCTCTGCAACCTCTTTCTCACAGAAGAGATGTTGCGAGTTTGACATTGCTTTATCGTTATTTTCATAGCAAGTGCTCCACTGAGCTTTAAACTATTGTCCCCCTCCCCAAACTCTTACAAGAAACCCACGTCTAGCTGCAAACACTATCAATAACCGCCCACTCTTTATCTCTGCCCAAACCTAAACGTAGATTACATGAACAGAGCTTTTTTCTTAGAACTACACGCCTGTGGAACTGTTTTCCTTTGAACTGCTTTCCAGCCGACTGCAATATGGTTGTCTTCAAGTTCAACGTAAACAAGTTTTTGATGAGCCGTTCAACTTAAGTCAACAAATTTACCGAATTAGCATTACTATCGATTACTATATTGTCCAATTGATTTCTGTACACACTTTAACACTTATCCTCAAGTGACCTCAGGGCCTTGATAAGTGGTGATGATTGTGTAAAACACATGGATTGCTCTTACATTGATGCATGTAAATATAAAAATATGCATTTTTCTTATCGTGTCTTGTTCTTGTCCCCGCAAAAGCTAGTTTAATATATTCCTGTATAAAGGATGGACCTTATAAAGATTAGCCTGTATTTCGGTAAATTTGTAACATTGGTATAATTAAAGGGCAGAGCATTATATCTCTTACAAAAATAACATAATGAAATAACAGATTAAACTACGTGTCTGGAATACTAATCCAAAAACAAGAAAGATCAAATATGCAGAGGATCGTAGTGACGCCCACAATATACACTTAACATACGCATCTATTATTACTAAATCAGTAGAAGTGAGAGCAACGTGGTTATAAGATCAAACAAACATCTTCAAATAAATAAACATCAGATTTCTCACTTCAACACTTAGGCATAATTAATCCTTGACTATAAAAAAAGATTTCAATAAAATAACAAGAAAAGGAATATCAGTAGAAACAGGATTTAACACAAATATTCTATTTAGAGAGAAATGATGATCGCATCCATTTACTACATATATCCTGGCAGCTGAAGCAGAATCAATATAAGATATTTCAAAGCATATACAAAGCTGAAAACAAAGTTGAAAACTCTTAACAGTTTAGATTAACAACAACATGTCTAACACTGACGTCACGTCAGAAATGCAAGGCAAATCAAAGTAGCATTGGTCCAAATTAAGCTTTCTTAAAACTAAGACGGTCAAATTATTAGTAGGCTACTGTACGTATTGACCAGACAACTTAGTAGTCCATCCAAAGAAACCGATTTACGGTTCGAAACTTCCGAACGGAAATACCCCTTATTATTAAAATAGACAAAGTCTCTGGTTAAGACACCTATTTGATAAAGAAATCCAAACAAACCCGTTCAATTTCTCATGGATTTGTGAATATCTTTTATTCTATTTCTGACAAATAAACTCTTAGCATTTTCATCCTCGGACAACACTACAAACGGGACAACATGCGTATCAACGGTTTAAATAACACTATTCATTTTCACGGAGTGAATACATTAAAAAAAAATTAGGTATGCCTTTAACGGAGAAATCTACTGACAATACTAATAATATAAGTCTAATCTAATCATTAAAAGCGATACTTCGGCTTTGGTAAATAGTAAATAAGCTGCGCCCTTTTAAATACATCAGCAACAATACCAAATGAGTTGTTTAGGCATAACAATATATAATTAGATCTAAACAAATAGATGTGTCCATTACAGACCGATGCCACCTTTAGTTGTCTAAAGGAAGCATCTTCTTAAATGATGCCCTTCACATTTTATTGACACAAATAGGTAAGTGTTTATCCAATTACATTTTGTGTTTTTTTATACTTTAATCGTAACAGGCAGACAAAGTAACTATAGATCTTGACCACTATACTTTTTGTGACACCCTTTTTTACATAGGCGGCACCACTTCTCAAGGCCGATAGGCCACTCCAGGATTAGGGTTAAAGAGTGTAGAGTAGTCAAAAGGACAATATAGTAATCGATAGTTATGGAAGTTCGGTAAATTTGTTAATTTTAATGGAACGGCTCATCAGAAACTTGTTCACGTTGGACTTGAAGACAACCATATTATAGACAACTGGAAAGCAGGAAAACGGAAGACAATTCCATAGGCGTGAAGTTCTAAGAAAGAACCATTGATCATGGAATCTATGTATAGGTTTAGGCACAGATAAAGAGTGGGGAACATTATTGATACTGTTTTCAGCTAGTCGAGTGTTTCTTGTGAAAGTTTGGCGGGGAGGGGGCCATAGATTGAAGCTCAGTCGAACACTTTTCATGGAAATAACGATAAAGCAGAGACAGACTCGCAACATCTCTTCTGTGAGATAGAGGTTGCAGCGAAGAGAAAAGGACATCTCCCATCATCCCACGAAGTCTATTTTGAACCCTATCAAGGCAGGATAAGTCTTTTCTAGCAGCTCCTGCCCATATGTGGCAACAGTATTCCATCCTCGGACGTATCTGACTCCTATATAGATAGAGAATGTCATAAGCAGTGAGAGATCTACTGGATCGATGGATCCGACGATTTTCCAGCGGCTTTGGCAACAGATTTGATGTACGTATTCCATTTAAGATCAGGAGTAAAGGCAATCACAGACGCCTGTCAAAACTTGAGGCCTCCCCAAGACGAGAGCCATTCATTTTAATTGATGCCAGATGGGGATGAAAACGTTGATAATGTAAAGATGGAAGATTGGTTTTAGATGCATTAAATGTAGCCAGCCACTCCTTTCCCCATTGTACAACGTGATCAAGATCAGAGGAGAGAGAATCGGAGAGAACTTGGTCGTTTACTGTCTTAGATGTGCTACCATAGATGGTAATATCGTTAGCAAAAATCTCGTAGAATGATGTAAGGATGCGATTTGGAAGATCATTAATGTAGATCAGGAAAAGAGTTGGGCCCAGCATAGACCCCTGAGGGACTCCAGCATTTATACTGTGAGCTTCTCATTTTTCCCATCAACTACTACTCTTATGAGCCTATCAGAGAGAAATGATTTAATAATTGAGAAGAAATTTCCAGCTATACCATAGCTGGAGATCTTGTGAAGTAAACCTTTATGCCATACCCTATCAAAGGTCTTTGATATGTCAATAGCAATTTCCCTAGAAAGGTTGCCTCTGTCGAGAGATTCGCTAATCATATGAGATATAACTGTAAGCACATCTGCTGTAGATTTAGCAGAAGGGACAACATATTGTGTGCCACTAAGAAGGTTATTTTTTGCTGAGATGGTTGATTACTTCTATATTTAACACAGGTTCCAGCAACTTACTCATGACGCACAGGATACTTATTGGCCTGTGGTGAGAGGGGGATGAGCGATGACCTGAATTCTTAAATACAGGGCATACTCATGAGATTTTCATGGGTGATGGAAGCAACTCTCCTTAAGACAACGTTTAAACAGTTACGTAAGTATGGGTGCTAGTTCTGGTTGAAGTATTTTGAGTACTATAATTGGAATACCGTCAGGGCCGGTTGCTTTACTGGAATCAAGGTTTTTGATTATCTTGGCAACATCACGTACAGATAGTTGTATATCACATAATGTGTTTTCTGATACAGGAGAAAATATTGGGGGTTGGCGGCCTTGGTCGCAAAGGGTAGACTTGGTTGCAAAGTTCTTGGCAAAGAGTTTGGCTTTGTCTGATGCTGACGAGATTAAATCAGGTCCATTGATGATAGTTGGGATAGAGCACACGCTTCTGTTCAGGATTCTGTTTGCTATTTGCCAAAACTGGTCGGAACCAAGCCACTGCTCAGCTACTTTGCACTTGACGGACAGAGCATACAACTCTCTTGCGTCCTTTATTATATTTTTACAATGGTTGCTGGCACTACTGAAAGCGGCTTTAGTTTCCATACATCTATTACGTTGGAAGCAGTGGAAAAAAGTGATTTCTGTGTGCAAGAGCAGTAGCACATTCTGGAGAAAACCATGGCTGGCTGTTAGGTTTTTGCTGAAACTTCTTCGAGGGTATGAAATTGTCTATACCTACAATTAACCATTCCGTCAGGTCTGATACTATAGACGACACATCCTTTTTAAACATGGAACGCAGAGGAAGATCCGATATAAATTTACGGAAACTGTCCCATTCAGCCATAGTGTATCGATATACTGTACGATGGAGAGGTACGTCTGAGGACTTATTACATTTCATTTTTATCTTAATTGATACAACTGAGTGGTCGGAAGATCCAAGAGGAGTCAGAACGGAAAATGAACATAGTTCAGGGCAAGTTGTGAGAAAAAGGTCTAGGAGACTTGCATACAGGCCTCATTGTCGGACACACGGGTGGGTTCGTGAACAATCTGAGTGAGGACATAAGCAATGGAAAAATCATGACAGAATCTCCCCTCATCATCGGTCTTGTTTGATTGGGTCAACCATTCCACATTGTGAACATTGAAGTCTCCACATACGTGAATGTTAGCTGAAAGATATGCTGATAGAACTTGGTTAATTTTCTCAGATATGTATTTTAACATAGTAACTCCGCTGTTATGGGGGTGATAGAGAGTAAATATAAATGCCGTAGTGTGAGCTAGTGCTACTCGGAAGCACATATAGGGTAAGTTAGTATCTTCTCTGGAGATGTCCCTACCACATGGAAAGCCATCTTTTATATAGGCGCATATTCCATGCCCATGGAGATCTTGGGGGTCAGATTTGGAAGTTAGGGTAGAGTGTCCTTTAATTACAAACTCATTTAGGGAAATTACCTTGTTTTATATTTGCAGCCTTTTCCTCTATACAGTATCGTATAAACAACCCATTACCTACCCATGAATTAGATCATGAGGACATAATTAGTATCTATATATAAAAATGATAGGGTTTGATACTTTCTGTGTCGCGCTTATATCCGGGTCGTTTAATTGTTGTCTGTTTCTATTTTTTGTCATAAATAATTTTAGTTTTAGTTTTGGTGTCGGTTTCGATTATAGCTTATGGCACTTAATTAATCCATTTTTTAATAAAAAATTTTATCAATAATTATTCATAACTTTTGATGTCAGTTTCAATTATAACTTATGACACTTCAGTAATCTATTTTATAAATAATTTTATCAAGAATTCTCCATGAGTTTTAATTTCGGTTTCTGATTATGGTTGAAGGATCTCAAGTTATATATAGATATATACATATATATTTTCATACGATTTTATTTCGGTTTCAATTCAAGCCAAGTCATATATATATATATATATATATATATATGTATATGTATATATATATATATATATATGATTTATTTAAATATATTTTTTTCATTTGGGAATCGCAACTTTATAATATATAAAAATCAATAGCACATTAACTCTATAATAATATATACGAAATTTTCAAGAATAAAAATATTATATTATAGCGTATTTTACGACCTCGATTCGCCGGGCGTTCGATTTCGCCCAGATAAATATTTTACCAGTTTTAACAAAAATGATATTATAATATTAGAGCGGCTTTATTTACACTGAACATCTACATAATGTCAACATTAATATATTACATATGGATAAGTTCCCTGTGGAATGTTACAGTTGCCGCTAGTACCATATTATTTAAGATTCCTATATTAAACTATATGCATTACACAACATTTCGTGAATGTTCGTTTTTGATAAAACCTTCCGTGCATCAGTGTACTGATTCAGCAAATTTCTAGTGAAATATGAGTTTTAACACGTTTGCCAAATAACTGAGAAGTGATTCTGTCGACAGAGCCTCTTAATATCTTTCCACGCGATGCCTAATTATGAACTTTAAGAAAAATTGACTTGCCACAAAAATAAATATATTTGTTTGTAACGAAACCCTACGATTTTCTTGTTCAGCTTGAGATAGAAAACATCGATTCTAGCCCTTCCCTGTCTTCTAATGATAATTAAAATGTCCTTTCGCATATAGACACATAAAACATGGCGATCTGTCCTAAACTTTTAAAAATTATCGAACATGTTTGTGAACAATTGAACACAATCAAAATATAAGGGTGTACACTTGTCCGCAATGACAATTAAATACAGGGTTTTTCGTAGGTGTAGTTTTCCTAACTTCTTTTATGACTGGCTTGTGTGGGATTATTATAAACTATAAAGGTAAGTGCTCTATTACCACTGTTTCAATTATATCCTGCAATTCTTGTTCTTAGCACAATTTTACATGAGTGCTGTTCTGTTTATTCAATCTGTTAACTTATTTATCGAGCACATTAAAGAAATATGTATAAGACTATGGAAGAGGTGCAGCTTTATTCACATATTCCATGGTAAGTCCACATAATAACACATGTCTTGAAACGCTATGCATTTCCAAAAGACTCCAAATTTACTGGTATACAAAAAGCTAATTTCTCTCTTTCTTCCGAAGCTTACCATCCTCTTCTATCACCCATTAAATGAAGATTCAACATAAGGTCCGGATGGTATCCAAAAATTAAACCGTTATACTAAAACTTACAATAACCCATATGCATGAGTGCATTCCGGGCCTTGATAAGTGGTGACAACTTTGTAAATAAAACAAAACAAAAACATAGCATACATAAGTAAAAGGGCATTCCCTAGAACTCGAAATTACTTTAATATATTTTTAACTATAAGATTCCTCATTAGAAAAGGAGTTATCAAACTTAAAACATGAGATAATTTAAAAAGTAACCAATAATTTTTAAAACTTCAACGTATTTCATTCTACACAATGCATTATCTTCTCAGATCCCAATATTTTCAATGCAACAAACCTAAATAAAACACAATCTCATAATGGATGTCGAAATATTAATGGAAAAATTACGTCCATTTCTATTCAAACTATCTAAAAATCCATAAATAAAAAGAAATATAAATTTCAACAAAAGAAAGGCCATGTAAATTCCCTTTGTGAGTATTTGACAAATAAACTTATCTGATCCAAATGTTATTGAAGAATCACAAAAAGTTTAAATAAAGAATTCTTTACTAATAGATAAACTTTGTAAAAATCCGATTATTCTGCACATCTCCTAAAACAGATACGACAGATGGATTCAAGTATCTATGAAATAATATTTTATAAATGGTGCACAAAAAGTTATTCTAGGGGATAGAACTTAAATAGATATTTTTCGTGATATTTTTCTGTAAGTAGAACAGAATCTGACTAAGAGACTGTCACATTCTTTAAAAAGTGCAAACATTCAAACAAGTTATATTTATGTAAAGTAATGTTTTTTTGTAGTCCATTCTCAATTCCACCTATATTTGCACTTTCCAAACAATTGCAACGCACGTTGCAGAAAGTCTCGATTGCGATAACTCTCTTATATCGTTCCGATGTTTTTCGTGTCTACTTTTTGCAGGAGTTGGTTGACATAGATTCTTTCTTTAGGATACCCCCATAATGAAAAGTCGGTTTTGGGACTGTGGTGATCATTTGACATTGCCATAGCAAGAGATAATGTTGTCAGTAAAGCATTGCCTTAGAAGTCCTATGGTGTTTCTTGTCGTACGTACCGTTGCCTTGCTTGTTGGAACAATATACCGGATCTATTTTAAATTTGTGGGCACGGAAAACCTGTAATCATCGTCCGGTATCTCTCTCCAGTAACATACAGCATTTTCGTCTTGATTCTTAAAAAATAAGGTCCTTCTCTGACACTGCATATCATACAGTTCACGTTATGGGATGCGACTGCTTTTGATTAAATGGCCTTCGATTTTCAGTGTCCCAAAATATGTACTTTTGTTTGTAAACGAATCCTTTCAAATAAAAATGGGCTTAATCTTACATAGTAAACTTTTGCATGAAAGTGACCCATTTCTAATATGTTCTTACATTTGAATTGCATATTGAACCTTTTATTTAAAATTTTCAGGCTTAAAGTGTTGAGCAAGCTGCACTTCATAGGGAAAAGATATTTTAAGTGTACAGAATATAGTGTAGTGAGCTTCGACCTATTCAAAGTTGTGTGGAACGTCGTTGAATCGCTGCTCCACTTTCCCGTTTTTTTTTCACTTGTAATGACGTATTTAGGTCGGCAGCTAACGTAAGATCAAGAACCAGCTCACTGCTTTTAAAATCGGCGCACAATTTTACGATTTGTATTTTAACTTTCGTAATCTCTTATATGAAAATGCCATCGATAAGTTCTTTTAGTCAACATAATTGGCCTCTGAATTTAATAAAAAACTTTCACTATTTGCGTACGTTCTTCAATGTTGTAATCATCCAAACATTAATTTGCAAGATATTATCTGTATAATATCTGAAATATAAAAACACTAAACAGTAATGGTCAAATAACAAAGATGTTTACCTCTTCTGTGACTATTTTGACTCCTTGGCCTTGCTGATATATCCACCAGGAGCAACAAAGAGTATTTCTACCTATAAGTATAGGTTGGATTTCACAGACGACTGAAGTAAATTTGGGCATAAGAAACCTACATGATATGTTTATATCATATTAAAATCGCACCTTAAAAATTAGGTTTTTCTTACATTTCCCAGTGGAATGAGTTGGGATTGAATACATTTTGCTTAACTTCCAGACAGTGCATTTAGAAAATCTGGTCTGTAAATTTGAACACCCATAATTATTAGTCTTTAAAAAAATTATAACATCCAAGCAAGCCGCCCGGCATTGAACAGCCGTAAAAGACGCTTTACTATTATATTTTCTTTAATGTATATTTCATATTTATAATTATAATATGCAAGCATTTAGCCCGGCGTTGCCCGGGTGTTTGAGGTGTATGTTGACAAAAAAAAAAGCTGTCAATTGTGACCCGTATTTTGCCCCCTTAACATTTATTGTTCTGGGATAAAATAAAGTTATTAAGTTAGATCCATGTCCAAAAAAAAAAACGTGTATCGAAAATTCCAAGCGTTTGGATCCCAAATTGTCAGAGGAGTTTGGTAGAGCTATCAAAGGTCATATAATTGAACTTTGACCCCCTGACAGGAAAATTTCTGGTCGAAAACCGATCGCAAAGATGTTCCCAAATCTCATTACCATGTATATCAAATTTTGAGTCTGAAGATTTAAAATTGGCAGAGTTATTGCGTAGGGAAACGTCAACAGATACACACACAGACACACATACTGACACGTTCAGCATTATATATAGACTAGCATTTCAGCTAGTGTTGTCCGGATGTTTGAAGGTGTATTTTGAGCAAAAAAGGCGGCCATTTTTTTAAAATTTGACTCCAATTAAGACCTCGTCACATTTATTGTTTAGGGCGCACATGAAGTTATAAAGTAAGATCAACGCCTAAGAAACTTATATCTAAAATTTCAATTGTTTAGACTACAAAATTGTCGGAGGAGTTTGGTAGAGTTCTCAAAGGTAAAATTGTTGGAATTTGACCCCTTAACAGCCACACTCCTGGCCGAAAATCAACAGGGATAGATAAATAGATATAGATAGTGTGGATCAGATAAGTTTATCTGTGCTTGTGTGTATACTACATATATATATATATATATATATATATATATATATATATATATATATTATAGATATGTAGTAATGATTGAAAAAGTTTAAAACAAAAGAATTATGCGCCACAACTGAGAATCGAACCCAAATCGTTCAGCTCGAGATTTGTTTTTTTTTGCCTCTGTCGTCAATGACTGAGCTAGGAAAACATGTTTACTTTAAGATTAAAAAATAAAACATGAACCAATAGCTACTACGTTATGCATTCGTAACGCCGGCGATCGACCTTCACCTGGCAAATTTCTATTTTTTTTTTAATTTCACCCTTTTGCACCAATTTCCCCCGGCTAAACCTCAAATATAAAGTTTCGCATGAATTCAAATACCTTATATACGGAGTTTAATGTCTGTAGACCTAACACTCTTGAGGGTGTTTGGGAGTCAAAATATGTTAAACAAAAATATATACGTATACATAAATATATATCGAGACAGTTTTTTTTGTTAACTATAAACGTTGTACGCAGATATAGTGCAAGTATAAATCATGTAGAATATATGCATGAATATAATTACACGCAATAGTTAACCAAAGATCATCATCCTATAAGAAAACCGAAGAAACTTTTAAGGAATAATTAAAATGAATGTTATAAAGAATATGCAAATAGGCAAGCTATTTTGTTAGTGAATGCAATTTCACATCCCATATATAAGAAAGTTGTATGCTCTTTTTAAATATATAGAAAAGTGGGGTTTTTATATGAATATAAATAGGTACAAAAAGACGAATTTAAAGGAGTATAAATAGATTGATTGATTATACACAATTTACAGAAATGACCAAAAAATTATTTTTAACAAACTCGTGCGCGACTATCAAGAATCGAAAACAAAACCTTAGCTTACGCGTTATTTTTGTATCTTTACGTTAATGCCTTAGCTCTGAATACCTGTTTGTTGCAAGACTTTAAATTTAAACATAAACAAATAGCTATTACGTAGGGAATTCATATTCGTAATGATGTCGTTCTCAATTTAACTGGCAAAATAATTACTTTATGCCGTACATATTAATGTTTCATGACTATGCACACCGAATTGACAGAGAAGTATTGTAGGTCAAATATTTTAACCAATATATATATATATATATATATATATATATATATATATATATATATATATATATATATATATATACGCATACATAAATGTACATTATAGAAACTGGTTTCTGTTTAGCATTACCTATTTATGCAAATATTGGGCAAGTAAATTAATATGTATGAATATCATTACACGGAATAGTAAACTAATTATGATCATCCTAGCAGATATTCGAAAACAAACTAGTAGGGAATTAATTAAAATTAATATTTAAAAATATATAATTTCGCTAGATCTTTTGCAGGTGAAAATATTCACGAGTAATACATGTATCGGAGTTATAATTTCTGTTTAAATAAATGTTTTAATATTAATATCACTACACAAAAAACTCAACCGCAAAAAAACACAAATTTAGAAGAATATAGATTTCCTGGGATAATTTTGCCAAGATAATCATCCCACAAAGCAGCAACTGTATGGCAACCATCTTGCGAGATCTAATACCACCAGAAAAAGACCCCTACAATTGGCCGGACACTTTCTGAGCAGCAAGCAGGAGTTGATGAGTGAGGTATTGCTATGGACTCCACGACACGAACACGCAAGAAAAGGATGACTTAGATCCTCCTGTATCCAGCAAATAGCACACGACGCCAAATGTGAACCTGAAGATATATGGCAGCTGATGAAAGACAGGAATCTCTGGATAGGAAGAGTCACATTGGACTGGACAATGTGTCCGTTTTGATGATGATGATGACGATGATGATGACGATGATGATGATACTTTTCGTATTATATATACATATATATATATATATATATATATATATATATATATATATATATATATATATATATATACGAACCGCCAAAATATGCCAAACAACAACCTAATGACAAGATTCGATATACTTGAGTAGGTATCCGCATTGATTCATAAAAAAAGAGGTGTATTTACGTTGTAAAATATTGTACACATTGAGTAAACTCGCTGTGTGTTTAGTGTACGTGATGCTCTTATGTAAGATGTTTAATATTCTTTTTACACGTAAAGACTTGGAAAGATGACTAAACCAAGTTCAGCTTCAACATTAAAATGAATAATACACCACCAATTTTTCAGGTGCTGTTTGCCATTTAAATGGGATATAAATATAAAGGGGGCTTCACGATTCTAACTAGTGTATCGATCATTTACGTGTTATTAGAAAATAATATTTCTTAAAGTTACAATAGTGATATATCTGGCAGTGTAAAAATTTTAGATGTGTATGTGGACGTAAACTATTAAGTCGGCAAACACGTAGAAAACTCATATGATTGCAAGAGAATTTACCGTTCACTTTCTTCACTAAAACTTATGGGTCTTTTTCCGACATAAATAACAATTATTAAGGAACTGCGTAAATCGCTTAGCATCGGAGTGTAGTTAAATACTAAGTTATAATAACACACAGTTCGTCAGGATATACAGTACTGTTTCGCTGTATCACAGCTATAAAGTGCGGCTAGAGGGGCAGCTACACCAAGCCAGGATGGAAACCTTATCGCCTGTACGAGAGTCAAGATGTTGTACAATTACGCTATTCAGTAGCTATGCATGCAGTGGATTAACGATGTTTTCACATCCTCCGAATACGTAATCACGATTTGTTTACACAAAGAGCATCGCTTGTAATGCTAATGGTATATCGTGTATCACTTCCCAATATGCTAAATGCAAGGTGAGGAGCATTATGATAATCCACATGCAGTATTGTTTTACTGTGTGTGTGTGTGCCTGTGTGTTTCTGTGTCTGTGTGTCTGTTTGTATAGATGCATATATACACATAGTTATATATGCATGCATTCATATATATATATATATATATATATATATATATATATATATATATATATATATATATATATATATATGTATAAACGTACATACATACACCTAGGCATACATACATACATATATATATGTCAATATATATATATATATATATATATATATATATATATTTCTATCGACAAATGTCAAATTGTCTGTCCGTGTGTCTCCGTGTGTACATTTCTCTTATAAACTACTCTGTCAATTTTACGTTTACAGACTCGAGATTTACTATAAGGATATTAAAATTTGGTAACGTTTTTTTTATTCGGTTTTCGAACAGAAATTTGGTTATCAAGCAATTCATGTTACAACGATATGACCTTTAGAAAACCTTCCAAATTTCCCCGACAATTTTTGTCTAAACACTGGAGATTTTAGATGTAGGTGTCATGAACTGTTTTATTTTATTTGAGCCTAAAATATTTAATATTAAGTTGCCCAAGTTGGGATCAAATTTGCAAAACAATTGACCTTTGCACACTCTACCAAACGCCTCCGCGAATTTTGGTTCTAAACACTTGCAATATAAGAGGTAGTTTCCTTGAACTGAGTAAAACAGTACATCATGTAATTATATATATATATATATATATATATATATATATATATATATATATATATATATATATATATATATATATATATATTCATTTACGAGGAGACAAAAGCATTGTCTTATCATATGCTATCCGGATGAAAAAGAGATCAAGCAAAAGAAAGATAATTGGGAGATTGCATTCTGGTTGCTTATGTATCCCTCCGCCTACGGCCAAATCACCTCTTGGACATGCAGGGGTTGGGGTGTTAACAACCACCACAAGCGAGTCATTAAGATATAGTGCAATACATAGGGCCCAATCAAAACCGGACAGAACTGCTAATACACCTCCCACACACACATATTAGTTTTACCTACATTGTTGAAAAATAAAGAATCGCTCGGAAACTATTTACCTGTAAAAATTTTTTTTCTATTTCTTTATAATAATATTTTGTATTCTTGCACGTTACCCATAAAATACGATTAGAGAAAATTTATAAACTTTTATATTTTTCGTATTTTTTATATGCATCTTCATATGCATACATGTATAGATAGGTATAGATAGATAAATATACATACAGTACTGCTCATACTTTTATTATGGGAAACAATAAAGACAATTCTGTTATTCAAAAGTAATGCCTGAGAAGCAATGATGTGTACCGAATGGAGATAAATTTCAATACATAAAATTATTTTATTTTCATTCGCTGCACATACACATAATGAATACTACATAAGGAAATACATTTTCTTACTTCATCAGTTGGGTACATAATTCTCTGGCAAATAAAATCGTGAAACAATCGCGATAACAAAAATAAACAAACAAAATCCAAATAATCATGTGAATATACTCCTGCATGAAAAAAGATAAATATTATTTTTAGAAAATAGCAATAAACATACGTATATCCAAGAAAAAGAATACCTTTATAAAACACTTTAAATTATCTTTGTTTTTATTTTATCTGCCTTAGACACGAGAATATATATTTGGGCATCTAACTTTAAGAAACAGTGTGGTTTTGTATTTTTTTCTTGGTAACGATGATTTACTTTAAATGTATATTTCTGTCTTTATAGCCTATTCTACTTGTCATTACAGCTGTGAAACAAAACACAATAAAAACCGTACACCAAATCAAAAAATAAATTCATTTACACACTAATAAGCAAATAGTTCATCGTGTAAAAGCAACTATACACTTAATCACCATCATAATACTAAACAAATATTGTTTGGAAATCTATATTTTTATCTATTTTATTCTGCCAAGAGGAATAACACAACATAAACACTTTAATTACACTTGAAGTAAAAAAAATACACGTTCGTTTGTCTGTTTTTGCAGACAACATACAAAGGCGCAATAAATATGTTTAGCTCTCTTTCTGCTCTACCTCTTATTTAAGAAGTGTATTTTGTTAGGCTTAGTTTTCATGATTTTTTGTGATAAACAAATATAAAAATATGTTTAGCAAAGATTCCTTCAAATAACATAGTTGTCTATATAGTATGCGCGGGTAATAACCTTTTCAGCCGCTTCATTGAGTACTTACTTACAATTACGACTACCACAACCACTACCACTACTACTACTACTTATACGGATAATTGAGCACTTACTTACAATTACGACTACCACCGTCACTAATACTACTAATACTTATACGAATCTAAATATGAAAATAATAACATTGATAATAATTGTAAAATACAAGGCAAATGATAGAAATAATAAACGTTACAATACAATTGATTATAATCATTATACTTATTATAGTAAACATTATTGCAATGAATTGATTATGGTTTATGAAAAAAAACATTGATTAATTCATGATGATTGTGCATGTTGCTAACGTTATTTGTGAATTATAATTACTATGAAACTAATAATCAGAATAAAATATTGCATTTATTTACCATTAATCAGAAATAACCACTGATTAGCCTGAATTTTATCAGAATTGTTTTGTGAAGTTATTGCATTATAACGTAATAAAATAAAATGATAGGGTGATGAATTTTTATTGGTTTCATACAAAGTGATTTTTTTTATTATTAGTTGGCAGATAGCAACATAATTGGTACAATAAACCAATTTATGCGAACCACGCAATTTCGAAAACGTATTTTTAAATTTTTAATCTGAATCGTATATCATGCGAGTCTTTTGTATTACATAAACTGATATTTCAATGTATTTAATTTGTGCATTTATTTATTCACTATCATAAAACCCCAACATTGCTCGGTATTGAATTTAACCAAATTTATTTCGTACACATTTTACTGGATACACATATGCTAAATGTTTTTAAATTATATTTCGATGGTTATACTCTAGATTTATTTAATTTTTATTTGTTGTGTGAAAGTAATATTAATTCATATTCATACGACTGAATTCTTATCTTAAAGTTTCACTTGTGCATAACATGCATTCAAAATGAATTGATAGACATACCTATGCACTCGGCGTCAACACGAAGTACTTCTTAAATTTCTATTTTTATTATTATTATTATTATTAGTAGTAGTAGTAGTAGTAGTAGTAGTAGTAGTAGTAGTAGTATTTCATTAACTGTATAATAATAACATAGCCTTTTATCCAGACACTACCATAATTTTTATACCGGTATAAAAAAAAAAACCTGGAGACGTATTTAAGGTCACTCGTATTTTCCTAAAATATTGCATCAATTAAGAGCGTTATGCAATAGAGGGAACACAAGAAAATATTTGTTACTTATTAATCCGTCGATCACGAGTTATCTATTTATGTATTATCGATGTATTTCTCTATCTGGTTATCTATCTTTGTCTTTATCTATCCACCGCGATCTATATATCTATGTAACTGGGGAGATGGACAGAAGATGAATGATATTGATAAAAACTGTAAAAATATGGTAAAATCATACTATATACATGTTTATCGGAAATATCTGGTCAGCTCGTCGGATCTGCGTGTATGTTAGCACGTTATCAGGTTAGTTAGACATCACATCGGTATTGGTATTTGAACGTTGAGCAGGGCGGACCGTTTAACCGGTCGTCCCTCCTTCATCAGACGTGTCTCAGAATGGAGACCTAAAATTAACCACGAAAGCAAATATATTTACTTTCCATTCTGTTGCGATTGACATCTAGAAAGTGAATGCAAACTATATAATTTCAACCAGCGGCCTTGCAAGTTCATGAGTATTTGTCCAAACAGGTTGCAGCCTGCCCTTCTTGAACAAGATGAATTCCAAGTTGACAAGATCAATGTCGCATGAAGTTATGTCCAAAATACACGTATCACACACACACAAACACACACACACGCTTAAAGGCCCATATGAACAATTATATATAAATATAAAATAAATAGATAGCAACAACATAAGGGGCCAAATAGTTTAGAATCAACAATAGACCTTAAGAGCACGTACAAGTATCAAGATGAACCCTTCATCCTTAGTGCACATATCTTCTGTATTGTGATATCATTAACCGCTGTACAACAGATTTTTAGTACCTCATAATAAAACAAAAGAAGTGGGTGAGAAAAAAGTAACTGCCCTATAACCAAAACATAATGAAAACAAAGTGTGATTCTCTATGAACAAACAATTCATTTGTAATCTGGCCCCCGCATTTTAAGTATAACACAAAATTTATCAGATTCAATACGTTATTTTACAAATGGATATTTGAAGAGTTTTATACATACTTAAAATGTGTAATATCACTGCATTTTTTTAGCAGTAGGCCCACTCCATCTTATAGTTCTAATTGAGTCGATTCTTCTAGTACATTTGTAAAATTAACTGAGCAATATATGAAAACGTTTATCGCATCAGAATTCAGACTCAGGGTTGATTTTGGCTACTTATAGTAGATCGTATGAAAATTGAGCAATATTAAGACGAATTGCAAACGCATAAAGTACATTTATATGTAGGAATAATCTTGGGTATTGTTTCAACATCTCGCAACGTAGATAGCATTGCTCATGAAATACTGATAATTATTTACTGTCAACGATTCATTGGTCAATAATGGTTTATTTAACGTATTCTGTTAACACACTACAGAGAAAAGTGACTTTTTTTTTTCAACTAACATTAAAGAATCTCCCATTATCCATATTTTACCATCCTCGTGGATTATCGAGACGGGTTATAAATATGCTGTAACACGGGTGTGCAGAGGTATTATCGTAATGATAGTGATCAACGGCCAGCGTTTCAATAGCGCCTAAAAAAATCAAAATACCAGCGAGTACCCTTGCTAGCGCCCCTCTCCAAAGTGAATAATTGATCACCGGAGCCATAAAAAAGGATTAACCACCCCCTAAGAAAACTGTACATAACGGCAGGTACCCGTGCGAGTGCAAAATAAAAGTAGTAAGCATGCAGGAATCCTCGAACCTGTAACGCAAAAAGGAAAAGAAGGGGGGAAAACGGAAACTGTTCAGGCGTCTCGCCTACGGCAGATGTGACGTCACGGGCATCCGAAATAACTTTTTTATGCGTAGGTCAATGTGGCAAGGCGTGAATGAGTTTGCAAAAATGTCAACAAAAAATGTGATCCCTCCTTGTTGAAAACGGTCTAGTCGACGGTGAAATAATGAATGCTTTCTGCTAATGTTTTTTTTTTAATTTTTATTTTACTTGGCAAAGAAACTGAACGTTCAAATGATAATATTTTGTCAGTGTTAGTTGCGTGGGTCGAAATTTGTAGCGAGACGTACAAACATACATGCATACATACACACACACCGACTTATATTAAAGACTAGCAGGGGTACCCGGCGTTGCCCGGGTGTTTCGAGGTGTGTGTGTGCTCTTAAATAAGAAAGAAACCGGGGGGGTAAAAGTTTTGGTAAGTTGGTATGATCGAACCCGAAGCCCTGAGGCTGATTTGGAAAATAAAATGTGAAAATAATATGAACCGTTCGGCCAGTCAGAATGAGTTACTGAAAGATGTTTGAATTTATTTAAGTCATAATAAAATTGACAGGTGCCGCACGGAAGTTTTAAAGTTAACATTTTGTGCGAGCGTTACGACGACGACGACGACGACGACGACGACGACGTTAACGTAAGCAATAGCTATTCCGCAGTTGTTTTTAATGAAGTCAATGACCAGGTTTGTTTGTTATAAGCGAAGTAAAAACAGAAAACATAAAAATGAACGTTAAAACTTAAGCGGGGGGGGGTAATCAAAACATCGAAAAAAACACAAAACAAATAACGTAAGGCAAAGGAACGATGTTAAATGTAAAAATCTGAAAAACAAAAACAGAAAAGAAAACAAAAAAAAACGAACGTTAAAAAAAACACGTGAAAAATGGCTTAAATAAGCCTGTTTCGAAATTAAAATTTAAAAAAATCGGTGGGTACCGGGAGACTTTTGTGTGTTTTGTCGGGGTTGGATAAGTGAAGTAAAAAAAAAACAGAAAAACGAACGTTACGTGAAAAATGGCTTAAATAACACTGGTTCAATATTTAAATTTAAAAAAAAACGAAAAAAAGACATCTCACACAACGATTCAAACGGAAAACGTTCAGATAATGACCCAACGCGATAACAAACTGGACTAACACGACGTACATAAAATTTAATCAGTTCTTCAACGATTTAAAGTAAAGTAGAGTCGGTCGTCGTCACGAGAGGACCGTTTTTGTTGCCCCCTCCTGTCGAAAATTGTTGATTTGGGGGTGGAAAAATTAATGTTTTTTGCCCATTTTTCCATATTCTTCGTGCGAACGATGGGCCTTCAATATGATACCAAGTTTGTAAATTTTTGGTCTGAATGTCGATAGTTTTTACGGAAAAACAAACACACATACATATATACATACACACATTTTAGCTTTTATATATATATATATATATATATATATATATATATATATATATATAGAGAGAGAGAGAGAGAGAGAGAGAGAGAGATTGGAGACAAGTATTATAAAAGCTACATTGCTATTAAACTGGGTATTTTCAGAATGAAGAATCAAATAGTTTGTTAAGAATATTAGACAAGTTCGTAATAAGAAATTCGCATTCCGGTTAAACTTTGCGAATTGTGTTTTAGCAGGGAAAACAGCTCTACAAATGCTGAAAATTACCGAATTCATTATACAATATACGTTGATGTCTTGGCATATTCGATTTTTTCTAATTTCTATTCTAGTGGATTAATAATAGAGAAAATCACAATCAACAAATGTAATACAAAATGCATTAATTAGCATTATTTTTAAACGGATTTTTGTATAAATTCGGATACGTTAACAGTATAGACTATTAAAAATACGTATATTTTATCTATTTAATAAAATATTTGTAAATAATAAAATAACATATCAGTCATTTTAGTTTAAATGACACGTAAAGCAGAACAGTTAGTTGATAAATCAATAATATTGCTTACAAGAAATGAAAAATATGTGTACTAAATAAAGCTATACAAGAATTTTTTGCAAGATCTCCTCCAAGAACGATGTGATATTTTTTATGACGCCAGCACGGGAATTGTTTACAATTAAGGTTTAACTTAGGTGTTATAACGCAGAGCAACCCAGAAAAATCCAAGCTAGGAAACAATGTAGCGAGGAAATACTAGAAATGTTTATAAAATGTTCAACAAAAATAATCGGGAAACCCGACAAGTACAAACTTATTAGCAGCAGGATTAATAGGGTAAAGTAAGGCATTAAGACATGTATTAGATAAAAAGAAAAGCAATTCATTTGCTTTTGAAAATAACAGGATGTCGTCTTTCAAAAATTTAAGCGAGAGGGATTTATGCTAAACAGCAAATATCATCGCAAAATTAATTGGGTTATGATCTCTGAAACGAAAATGAATTTGCTTAATTCACAACAACCTAAAAAGGAACGGTTGTTTAAATTATTACATTGATAAACATCCACGTAATCTGTAGAGAATCCTATGAAAGCGTACGATAGATAAATTCCATTAAGTTAAAACCCATACTTCTGTAAATAGGCATACTTGCCAATACAGACCAGCGTTGTTGCATATACAATCGACGTTTCGAAGTCACTATAAAACCAAAAATGTAAAAATGATAATATAATTAGAAAACCAGCTATATACTTAAACATGGTATATAATAACACAGGAGCGTGAAATTATTTTTTTACAGTGCAATATCAAAAAATATTTTATATATAAGTTTATTTCTGTATAACATACCTGAATGTTTAAGCATATATACAAGGTTTTTTTGCAATTATGTTTGTTGTTCCTTTGTTATTTATTTTTTCTAAAATCCGATTGCTGCATCGGAAAGGCCAGTTAAAAATACATAATATACTTTGTTATTTTCTTTAATTTAATCCCTTTTTTAGAATTTATTAGACACAATTTAACTTTTATTTTACTGTGCCAATAAATATGATCATCACTGTATATATATATATATATATATTTTTATTACATTTTCACCCCAAACAGGGCAAATTGCCACTTTGGTGTAGGGGGCTACTATTAGGGGCAACAACTACTGGGGTACTATGAAGGGATTTAGGCAGCAAGGTGTCGATTCACGTTACACTTGAACTTCTGCACGTCAGTACTGTTGGGGAAGCAGGGACCTGGAATGGAATTCCAGAGTCTAGCGGTTCTGGGGAAGAAACTATTGGAGTAAAAATATCTTTTACATCTAGGGATCTCTACAGTGTGGGGGTGGGATTTAGCAGCCTGTCGAGTTTGTCGAGGGTGCTCACGTCGTGGGGGCACAAGTGATTGCAGTTTGTCAGAGAATTCGCCACTAAAATACTTGTAGAAAAGGCAGAGGGATGCAACATTTCGTCGATGGGACAGAGGCTGAAGCTTAGATGCCAGTTTAGGGCCTATCAGGTTTGCAACTCTCTTTTGAACCTTGTCAAGGAGCGATAGACTAGTAGCAGATGCACCACCCCAGATGTGGCAGCAATACTCCATACATGGGCGAATGGTGGCCTTATAGAGGTACATGATACTTTCGGGTGTTAGTAGTTTTCTAGCACGGTAGAGAGAGCCCACCTTTCTTGCAGCGGCCCTGGCAATGCCTTCAATGTAATTGTTCCAACTCATGTTTCCTGTTAACGTTAGGCCAAGGAGTTTGAAAGATGGACTCTCAGATAAAGAGTCGTTGGCCATTGCTATGGGTGGTAGAGAGGGTTTCTTGTAATTATTGAATGAAACTAGTTTAGTATTGGCAGCATTGAACGCGACAAACCACTTTTGTCCCCATTCCACTACAGATTGGAGGTCTTCCTCTAGTGTTTCTTCCATTTCTTTAGAAATGTGTTCATTCGTCTTCCTGTCGTGCCTGCCATAGAGTGTAGTGTCATCAGCATATATACCCATCTCAGAGGCAATGTTGTCGGGGAGGCAATTTATGAATATCAGGAACAATAGAGGTCCAAGGATAGAACCCTGGGGCACCCCCGCATTTATATCATATTGTTTAGATGTACGACCGTCGAGGACAACTTGGATTTTTCTCTTATCTAAGACGGATTTAATTATGTTAAGTATTCTACCAGTGATACCGTATGATCATATATTGATATAAGTAGCAAAAAAACGACAGTACACAAATACAGTGACCAACACTCTGCACATCTTGAAGAATATATACTATAACGTTACAATAACTTCATAATTTGTAGAATTTTTTTCGAGTTAACAAATTCAAGGGTAAATTTTAGAAACTATTAATGCAAAATCAAAGTTATCTAGCAGACCGTAATAATAAAAGATAGGTGTAGGAATAACAGAAGTGTAATATATCATGTTTACAAGACAGTTCTTGCTGTTTCTAACTTTTACATTAAGATAAATATATCTCGGTTCTAACAAAATTGTATTGATCAAAACAACGGCCGTAAGAATAAATGCACTTGACGCAAGCAAGTGTATTTATGCCAGTAATGTAAAAATATTGCGCGCTAGTGGTGATAAAGTCGCTGCAGACGTTTTGGATATCGGTTAAGTTTTAAAAACATTCCTCATGGAGAAAGTTGTCGAGATGCTTGAAGAAGTTGTAATCTGTAGGTAAGACATCTGAAGAGTATGACGGATGAGTCGGAATTTTGTAGCCAAACCTGTTCAACGTCTAAAAGGTATATTTAGTCACGTGTTGTCGGGCATTGTAGTGGAGGGGAATTTGGCCCTTTATGTTGAATAATGCAGGCTGTTGTTGTCGAACTTTCAGATGCATTCTATTCATTTATTGACAGTACTTCGCTGTTACAATGGTTTTGCTTGCATTTAAAAACTCTAATAGATAAGACAAGTCGTAGATAGCATCAGCTTCCTCTGGTGCACCTCTGGATACGGGAAGTATCGTGGAGCTTTGTGTGCGTCAATCTACTGAGCTGATTGTGGTCGGTTGTCGTAAAGAACCAACTTTTCTATCGCAAGTCACAACTCAGTCGACAAAACAGCCGCTCTTGTTGCGTAAATGTAGGTAAGATGGCATTCATAACGGCCTTTCCTTTGGCTATTGTTTAATTCGTGAGGCACATATTTATCAAAATACTGTATTTCAGATCACTCTCAAGTAGTTGAGAATGGATGTATTTTAGTAAGTTTAGTAAGTTCTTGAACAGTTGTGTGTGGATTGGTTTTTCTAAATGCATGAATAAAATTTACAAAAAATGTGACACAAGACCAAAAAGTGGGCTGGAGGTTTATGTGGTCTTATTTAACCTGTTACTAACTTAACAATACTCGTTCACCAAAATACCAAACACACTCCATGGAGATCCTAACTAAAAGACAAAATGATGTACATACATGATGTGGGGAGGTGTTGATATAAATCTGATTTACAAAGAATGCATGAACATATACAATACTTATTATTTAAAATAGGTAATTAGTAAAAGAACCCCCACACAAATAAATGCAGCAGACACGGATTTATGCCAGTCAAAATTGATGTTTATTTAAACACCACTGAAATGAGCCTATGTCACTGACAAAATAACCTTTCTGGCATCTAATTGTGGTCGAGAATGGGGATTTTAGAGCACAAAAGATGAGAAAAGAGGGTGTTGGGGGCCCACTAAAAATGAGTAGGGCTCACGACAATATGTATACGCTAGCTAAGTTTAAATTAGGAAAAATGCCTATCCTACTCTAGAATTAACGGTCGGATATAATGTAATGTTTGTTCAGACAGTCTAATATTTTTTTCCTAAATGACTTACAAAAAGTACTCGAGAGTAGCTTCGTTGCTTCTTACAAGCGCGAAAATTTAACCCATTCTAGTTTAAATTTTCGGGGGAAGGTTTCACCTACTCGAGGTTAATACGCATTTTTCAAGCGGCATTTTTAAAATGAGAAGCAGGGAAGTTCTCATCTCCGTAAACCTCATTCTGTCGTGTCGACCAAATCACGCCTCTCCTAACTGCTTACAACCATAGAAAACATAACATTCTTCTATCTTCATATTCGGTGCCCAGTTGCAGCACGGGTAAACGAGACCCAGTAAAAAAAAAAACCTTTACCATATGAACCGTGAAGCCTTCGACTAACTCACAAAACGCATCATACACAACTAGGTGTCTCTGCGAAACCCGCTGCATAAAGAATGTTGGCAGATCAAGAGGACATTTCGAATTACCAGCAAGGTGAGTGATGTCTCGCAATTATCGAAGTAACTCAACCCATGCAATCAAGGCAATATCGAGCGACAATCTGCATTTCTAAACCGAAGTTCTCAAGCTTTTCGTCTCGAACAGATCTCCTTACAAAAGCCCGATATAGTGCATTGACTGATAGGCTTTCTCGCACCCGTAAAAAGGAACGTCAAGGGATCTTTACACTCGCGATAAAAGAGAGCACCTTTTTCGAGAAACTAATGTGCCCCACCACAACAGTTTAGTGGACACTTTGCAATGCCGGGAAGGCTTTCTTAATACTTTCTTTCCAGAAGCCACAGTTTCCCTCAAATAGTGTACACATTGTGCCGAAATATATTAAACTAAGAGCACGATCTCGCCACAAGGCACACCCAAACCGCATTTAGACGATGCACGTAACAGACCTCCCGGCTAACCACGGTTTGCTCCCCGCGAAAAGAGGACACACCTGATCAACTAGCAAGGTCTCCGAGAACAGAAGTGCTGATAGACGGTGTAGGATAAGTGAGAAAATGTAATTACAAACCTCTGCTCGAACCATCAATGCAGGATTTCTCAAGGACAACAAATGGGATGTGTCTTCGACCGCTTCCAATACTCCCGATCAATGTTTCTCCAACTACAGGTCGGAGCCAGACTAGAGGAACCAAGCGCGAACCAATTATTGTATCCTCTCGACTTGGTTATTCGTTCAGCCCTCATTGTCAAAGTAGCTATAACCTTTGGAACTGTCTCTTTTATAGATCTTAGTGTTTTTTTTTTAATTTCCTCTCGATTAAGAAGAGACAAATTGCCTTTTTGACGAATTCCTGTAATCTGGGGGTGTTCCAGCGTGATTCCATTATCGAAAACGAATCCAATACATGTTTTCTATTGCGATGAACGTTTCGACATTTATCTTTAATTTAATTAAGGCTTCAACATGATTCTCTTCTTCCATCCTTTCCGGTTGAGGTGTGCGACGGAACGCAGATCGCAGTCGTCATGACCGACGGTATGCAAAAAAAGTAATCCGGCACCATTGACGATGGGGAATATAACAAAAAGCAATAACAAATTTTACAAGAATTAACAATAATAATACCAGTTATAACAGCAATAATAATAACAATAATAGGCGCAGTAAGAACAGGGTCGAAGGATTTATTATGAGCGTAGATATTTAACTGGTTCTCACATCAGCAATATATGACGCAAGGTCAGATGGGATGTAAGCAAGTTCTTCTAAAGGAGGGACACATTTGCAATTACAAAAATTGCCTTAGTATCTCCGCCAGAATTCCTCACGCGGACCGCCTAGAGCAACAAGCAATAAACTTATTCCACCCGTAAGCCGAGTTGCAAGGCTTGTGAGAGTGAACCTCATGAGTAATACCCAGGAGGTGTATCTCAATCCGACAGGTACTGGGACATTTCTCGGGCCCACACCTCTCGGCCTGGGTATCAAGAAATGATCCTTGATGAGTACTCTACCCAGTTTCCAAGTCAGATAACCAGCAAGCAGACCCATCTCCAATTTATAATGAGCATATAAACCCAATGATTTCGACGATCGTAATTAATACTTACGGTTAGGACAACCAATTTAGTAGACGACCCAGATTTTATTACAAAAATATCGAATTTTGGATTCAATACAGTTCGCTGTCAACCTCCGTCCTGAAATGACTGAATCGTGACTGCACTCGTTCTTCGCCGCCTTCTTTCTTATTAAGAATTACTCAACGTTCGAGATCGTGACTGCATTGATTCTTCGCCGACGTGATTTACTACTGTCATTTTTGTTCAGCATAATTTCTCAACTCTTAACATTATATTTACCGATATCTAGGACAAACAACACGCTAATCTGAAATGTTTTTCTACAAACGAGCGAGATTAATATTTCTGGACAATAAGAAGTCGAAATAGAACATTGTAGACATTGCAAACGCTTTTGCAAAGTAGGTGGGCTACCTCTATCGAACTGAGTGTATCCTGTACATTTGCAAAACCACTATCCGCCCATATATAGAGTATAGCCTACAGATCTGGGCAACTAGCCTCTCCGTGGGAGTCCACCAAAAAGAGTTTTCAATTTAATAGGTCCACTTTGAAAACTTAGCTCCAAACACTGTCCGATCGGCGCAATGTTGCTATTTTGTTCATGTTTTACAAATATTTTAATGATATGTGCTCTAAAACCTCGTTGAAATCGTTCCCCATCAACGGAAAAGCGCTTAGTAACAAAACCTCAACATTTTCCGATTGAGGCCCTTAAATGCCAGAAGACTTTCTACTCCAATAATTGCTTTCTTATATTTGGGTCTGAGCTGAAAAAATCGGTGTAAAAATGTTATATAACCGCAATTTGTCAGATGAATTTCGCACGATAGCATTACAAATATGAATGCATAATATAATAGCTATTGATTAATGTTATAAGTTTCCAACTAACATGTCTTCATAGCTCATGCATTAACTCACAAGAAAAAAGTAAATCGTAAGCTAAAAGTTTTTGTTTCGATTCTCGGTAGTGGCGCACGAGTCGCTTGTTATTAACTTTTATAACCATTATTCTATATTCGGTCAAATATGATATATAAAATAAATACGAAATATGCAGTAATCCAGATATCATATTTAATCATATTTTACCACCGGGTGAGGTCAAGCGACATATATATATATATATATATATATATATATATATATATATATATATATATATATATATATGTTACATAGGGTTCTTCATCGGAGTTCTCACTGGGGTTATCATCGAGGGGTACCAAATTAAACTTTTGTTACATTTGAATATGTCATATAGAGTTCTTCATTTAGGGGCGCCATTTACGTTTGGGTGTATGCACTGTATAACATCAAAGATTCCGTGTGCGTATGATTGTCTCTAATATAAATGGTTGTGTGTTTGATTATCATAAAGGGAATCGTGTGTGTGACATGTAATTTCTGAACCTACCTCTGTATCTTCGATGTTGGACCATCTGGGAATTTCTCATCCTGGAGTGAGACTTGATACCTGTTTGACGAAGATTTATCACTCCAAGACGATGAATAGGTTTTATAGTTTTTATTTCACTTTCCCCAGAGGTCCGGCAAAAGGTGGAAGTGAAATCTGCTTGTGTGGGTTCTTCTTCACTCACGTCAGCGTTCGTCTCCCCCCTCCCCAGTTAAGAGGGGGAGGCAACGGAAAACCCGTCCGTCTTCTTCAAATTCCAAATCAAATCTTCCAGATCTAGCCAACCTGCCTGACCACGTCACATATACGTAATCTGGTCAGCTGACCTTCGGTTCTGGTAAACGTGTCTACCTCCACGTTTACTCACCCCTCTCTCTCTCTCTCTGTAACACATATATATATGTATGTATATATATATATATATATAACGTCAGGTGTAGTACGTGCGAGTTTCTTCCTCGTAGGTACCGAAGTGGCTTAGCCTATCTTTTGCAAAATTTATACAAATGTTTTATATAGCAACGGCAGTGTTCTTATATATATATATATATATATATATATATATATATATATATATATATATATATATATGTATATATATAACTATTAGAAAAAGTGTTTTCTTATTATATATCATTCCTTATATAAGAAGCTCAATGTGATTACAGAGCAATATATAGAATAAACGACAAAAAATATATTAAAATTCATGATGTTGACAATCTTATAGTTTATTTCTTTAAATCAGTTGATTTATACAATTCTCCACAGATATTGCCCAGAATTGTATAAATCAACTGATTTAAAGGAATGAACTATAAAAATGTCAACATCATGAATGTTGGAATATAAATGTTTGTCGTTCATTATATATATATAAATATATATATATATATATATATATATATATATATGTATATATATATATATATATGTATATAATTAAAAAAAGCCATATTACCTGTCTTTGAAGCGTTGCATATATTGGATATTGGTATTACGTATATAAATAAAGGCATTTGAAATGCTAAAATAATGCATTTGTTAATATAAACAGATTTCTTTGTTCAATTCTGATTTTTTGATGATATACGTCCTCGATAATCAATGTTTTTGTTTTCTATTTTTCTTTGTACGCATGGTGAGATTCCGCGAGCGAAAGTCCGAAGATTTTATAACGGTAATATTTTCAATAACAGGTATCAGCAGGGGTTCGCAGGTAATATTATATTTAATTTAGTTTGCCCAGCAAAGGCGACACTATGCTGATTACTGTTTTCTTGTTTGTTTTAATTTGTGTGTGTGTGTGTTTTTTTTTTGGGGGGGGGAGAAACCATAGCGTTATCAGAACACTTTTGCACGCAGAATAAAAATAATGTGCACCAGGCAAAACAAAAAAGCACCCAATTATATATATATATATATATATATATATATATATATATATATATATATATATATATATGGGGGTGCTTGTGTGTGTATGTGTGTGCGAGTGTGTGTGTATTTAAAAATACTTATACATATGTTAGTATACTTTTATGCATATGATTTTCTTTGAGCTTAAGAATCTTATTAACAATGTAAAACATTTTAAGAGGATGGCAAATATAAATATGAAGTAAAGTGAAATTATTTTATTAATATCTCATCTATAATATAAATCTGGCTTGTCTGTTTATATGTATGCATGTAAGAATGTTTGTATGTATGTATGTATGTATGTCAACCTAAAACTTTTAACAGAGGCGACGGATTTTTACGACATCGAAATCCTTTTGAAGATCGACCTTTTGGACGAACAATATTGAAAAATTGTCCCAAAACATGATTTCGTTCATCTTTAACTAATAGCTTTTCCTCCAGGAGAGATCGCTTTTTTGCCGATGTTTTTTGAAAGGCATGCCCTCGTTTCGATTAATTAACATTTATTTCAATCGTCGTATCTTCCATTTTTTTGTGCTATAAATCAAACATGTTTGGCCAAAGACGTCAGTTATTTCATGGTCTTTTACTGCTTGAAAGCAATGGTTCGAGTATTCCGTCCTACTACCACTTTTTTGTCTCGACATACAGCTCCAAACACCCGGACAATCCCGGGCACTCATGATTGTTCAACAGGGACTACCAAATAACTTTTCACGTGATTCGAAAAAAATACCATTTCATGGATATTTCATTTCTGTGACCTTTCTGAATTTTTACAAAACGTCAGTTTGCGAATCAATTCTGTTTGAGTGATGCATTTTAATATGGTGTACAGTTATAATATTTACTAAAAATCCCATTTGAAAATTTGCATATGTTACATTAGAAATCATCTAACACCAATTATTTAAAGAGTACATTAGGTTTTCATTAATTTATATAGTTATATACAATACCAAGAATATAATAGAATTTAGATCAACATTATAGAAAACGAATCTAAACATTTGTATAATAAAAATATAGCAATTTATTTTTTTTGAAGGACACGCACTTATGGTGTAAAACTGTTAGAGAAAATTAGTTTCCTTGATTGATTATCAATATTCTACAATTACCACAAATATACTTTTTTCACTGAATATCTAATTTTTTTCTAGTTATATTCTTAGTTATTTAAGTGCGTGTTCTATGATTTGTTCAATATATGTAGAATAGGTTTAACACATATACTTATTGAATTTAATTTATTGTAGCTAGAGAGTAAAACTATCTGGTATACTACTTAAGTGAGAAGTTACTGAGCTTGCAATTTTTTTACAAGAATGTCACCACTTATCAAGGCCCGCAGGCAACTCGGGGTAAGGGTTATTGCGTGTACAGTAATCAGTAGGATAATATCGTAGTAATCGCTAGTAACGGAGATCTGATAAAGTGTCTTAATTACGGGGGCGGTTTTACAGAACCTTCTTTATGTCGAGCTTGAAGACATCCAATAGTCAAGTGGGAAATTGAAAAACGGAAGAGAGTTCCACAGGCGTGCACTTCTAAGAAATAAGTTCTGTTCATGGAATCTACGTTTTGATTTAGACACAGATAAAAATCTGGGAAATTACGGACAGTGATTTCAGCAAGACGAGTGTTTTTTTTTGTGAGAGATTGGCGAGGGTGGACCAGCGATAAAATCTTAAGGCGGGAACTTTCGATGGAAATAAGGATAAAACAACGACACGCTCGCAACGCCCTTTTGTGGGAGAGAGGTTGCAGGGAAGATAAAAAGGCATCCCCCACTAGGCTACGAAGTCTTTTTTGTACATTGTCAAGGAACGATAGGCTGTATTTAGCAGTTCCTCTCCAGATATGGCAGCAGCACTCAAACCTTGGACCCACTTGGCTTTTATATAGATAGATAATTTCATCAACAGAGAGATATCTACGTGCGTCTTAGAAGGATCCTAGCGTTTTTTTTCCAGCGACCATCGCAATATATTTGATGTACGCGTTCCATTTAAGATCAGGAGTAAAGTCAATCCCAGATGCTTGTAAAAACACGGAACCTTCCAAAGATGAGACCTATCCGTTTCAATTGATGCCAGATTGGGGTCAGAGCGTTGATCATCTAAAGATAGAAGCTTGCTATTATCGACTAGTAGGTTTTGTTGTAGATTACTGAGAAGACCTGAAATCTCATATGCACGTTTCTGTCAAGAGACTATCTCAGTTATCTTCTATTTTCTTTTCAAGATCACATAGCCTGTTGTAGTAGAGTGTGTTTACCAATCGTACAAGTACACAATATGCAAATCTATGTGTACAGTAATGCCCTCAAGATTTAAGGCGATAAATTAAGGATGGAAATGTAGATACTCTAGATTTATGTATAAATACAGATTTGATTTATTTCTTATATCTCTCGATCTCTTAATTTGAACGTTTATTTAACACATAATTTGTACATAAACAAAAGCATCCGAAAGAAGCAGCGTTAGATTTAAAAATTCATAAAAAATTGAATATGCAAAGAAAAAATACTTAATCTCGTGACTTAAAGTTTGTACACGGTTAAGTTGAATATAGTTGTTCTCTATTTGCAACTGATGTGATATCTCCTCCCTAAATTACCAAAACTAATCTCCAACCGAACGCGTTTCTCTACTTTTCTGTATGAAAGAAAGTGTGTTTCAGATGGATTAATTGAGGGCAATTACAGTTCGTCTGGAGAAGAAACAACATATTTTAACATACGAAGACAGCGCCGTCCACGCTAATGTCCTTAAAAAAGAATAAAGAGTGTTAAAAAATACGTGTACAATAAAAAAAAATCAGGAAGAACATTATGTACGCACACCTTATACACATGTCATTTAAAAGTCAGAAAAAATAGGAAAACAAGTAATTTATTATCCCTTTATATGGGTTTTGTAAACGTTACATTACATTTCACATAAATATAACCATTTATAAGTTCACCATTATTTTAACGTCATATATTAAAACATTAGTAATTAATGTATGTGTTTTGTAGATGAAGTTATACTAGGAGTGTCAGTAATTTCTAATTGCATTTCAGAAAAATCCCTTTCCACGCAGAATGAAAATTAATTTAAGTCGTACTTGAAAATAAAAACGCTCGCGTGAATAATCTTGCTGTTGATAACTTTAGTTGCTAAATTTAGAATATCACCTAAATATTATTTTTTGAAATTGTATGTTTCATCCTGATAAAGAATAAGAAACAAGACACCATAAAAATTTTACCAAGACGTTAACGTGTGCATTTCGTGTTATAAATTAAACATGTTTGCTAATTTCCTCGAGATATTTGAGTTACATTAACCATGATTAATAATTTTATATCACTCATCTGATTGTATATGTTTATACACGAGTGTTAGAATTGCAATTATTCTAATAAATAAAATTATAATCCGTAGTAATTTTACTAATAAATAAATTCTCATTTACAAAATATGATTCATAAGTGGGCAAAGACGTACTTTCTACGACAAATATTTTATTTTAAATGAAAACAGTAACACACATTTTCAATAGCTAGTTGAGTGAGCAAAAATAATATAATTATCTTAATTTAAAATCAAAAATAGGCGCACATATACACACATGAACACACACAAATATATATATATATACATGCATATATATATATATATATGTATGTGTGTGTGGATGTGGATGTGTGTGTATGGCTATATATGATATGTAAAAGGCTATATGTCTGTGTTTCTGTCTCCATATTATTTACTCTATCTCTTTCCAAACTAACAGTCGCAGAGCAACGCTAGAAGCCATAGATTATTAGATTTTTTCAGACCGTCTTTTATTGTTTAAAATATGTGTAAGGGGTCAGAAATTTGGCAAAATTGAAAACAATCGTTATACATTTTGTGCATTCATCGCAGTTTCTTTTTAATCAGTTCATAGGCGTGTCGCATTGCTGCAGTGGTAATGTCACCAGCATTGAATGCTACAGTTTGAGTTCCGTTTCGATACTAACTTATGGAACTCAAATAATTTTCGTACTTCTGAAATCACGACTATATCATGAAATAGGAACAAATAAGAATATACTAATTAAGCTTATTATTTCTCGGAATAAAACTGGCGCTTTACCGTCGCTACTATTTAATATATAAAATGCTATATGTCGATCTATCTCCAAATTTTCAAAATTTATCTTTTCTGAAACAAATAATCGCATGGCTGCGCTAGGAGCGTCATATGTTTGTACATTAGTAACGTTACCATCTGTGAATGCTACATTTTATGTTTCGATTCTAAATGATAACATTCAAAGTTTAAAAAAAACTTATTCAACCAATGTCTTTTCTAAACATTTGAATTTTTACTAAAAGGGAATTTAGCGATGGGACAAGCTTTTTAATCAGTTAGCATCGAAAATATGAGCTACTAATGGGATCAAATTTAATTAAAAAATATCTTTGCATTGTCTAGCAAACTACTGACTCAATTTTGGGTTTATATATTTTGAATTTATACATAACAGGTATTCAGCCATGCGGAAAGCATTTTACTCAGTTTTGGGGTGAAAGATTTACTGCAAAAAAATCACAGTGTAAAGGTTTGACCTTTGCAGATTTTACATAATTTGTCTGCCAATTTAGCGTCTAAAGACTTGAAATTTTGGATCTTAGTAACTTAGACATAAGTAAAACTTTGTTTTTTTTATTTGAGACCAAAATAAAAAAAAATGTTAAGGGGTCAGCAAGTAGGTCAAAGTTTAAAGAAATTGATCACTGCCGTCCTTACGAAATTTCTCAGACACATTTTGGTTTAAACATTTGAAATCTAATTGCGTATTCCCACGCAGTGAAGGTTTTGACCAGTACGGAGGACCTGATCAAGAAAGGGCTAAACTGCTATTATATCTATAAAAGTAAAATTGTTTGTGAATGTCTGTCTATGTGTGTACATTCCTTTCTCAGAGTACGCTGCCAATTTCCGGCCTACAGACTAAAGATGTAGCATAAGGGTATTGAGATTTGAGAAACATTTTTTCATCGGGTTTTAGCCCCAAACTTTTACTGTCTAGCGGTCAAAGCTGAATAATTTGACCCTCGAAATCTCCACGAAATTTCTCCGTCAATTGTGCGTCTAAAAACCTTGAACTTCTAGATGTAGGTTTCTTGGATATGGATCTAAAGTTTTAACTTGACCGTCCCCAAAAACAATAAAAGTTAAGGAGTCAAAATTGGAGTAAAAGTTTTAAAAAAGTTTACCTCTCATCCAATTTTTATTCTAAACATTTGAAATTTTATGTAAAGTGTATTCAGGCATAAGGCAAGCGTTTTAATCGATTTATGGCCGAACGTTTGACTACGAAGGAATCAAAGTTTAAAAGATTTGGCTTTTGCGAATTATTCAGAAAACCCTTTACACTGGTTCTAAACCATTGGAATTTTACATAAAGGGCTGTTATACATGCAGCATGCTTTCTCATCATTATTAATTAATAATTTAGCTGCCACTAAATTAAATTTTACAGTTGACCTTTGACAACTCTACGAAACTCCTCTTCGAACTTTGTGTCTAAACGCTCTACATTTAAAATGTAGGTTTCATGGACATGAATTACACATGTAGTATATATATATATATATATATATATATATATATATATATATATATATATATGTAATATATAAATACATGCATGCATACATATATACACGTATATATATATATATATACTTAATATTTCAAGTAATTTCGATATTTAAAATAGGTTAATAGTATTAGCGAACAAAACGGAATGAAAATGCAAAAATTATAAGATATGAGTACGAAAAGAATGTAAAGTACTAACACATTTTAAGAAAGTTAACAATATCAGTATAGTTAGGCAAATCTTTCAGATATAATTGCTGAGAAATAACATGCGTAAAAGGAGAATAGAATTGTAAGTCATAAAAATATTGATTATCTTCAAGTTTCAATACTCGGATATCTTGCAAATCTTCATCGGATTCTAAAACATAGAACACAAAAAAAATCTACACGTACGCCTAATACTTAAAAGAGCTTAACTAGAAAAAAATTGATAAGCAACCAAACTTAACAGCATAAATATATATTAATCTATTTTCTTCGGACTTTTATTCTCATCTTTATTAGTTGTTGTTTTTCATCTTTTATTGGTTTGTTTATTAACAACGTTTCGGCCAACTATTCCTCGTGCCTTCGTCAGGTGGTAACCGCGACGTGGTAGCCCTTTGGGGCCCGTGGCGCAGTTGATAGAGATACTGAATCTCTACAGTTCCAGATGAACATTGTCTGAAGATAGCTGTTTCAATCCCACCCAAAGCGTGCCAGAGGTTTACTTGGCCAAAATGTGGTGAGACGACAAGAACTATGGGTGGCAGTGATGCCTGAGAATGTAGATAGTGGATTCGAAGTTCCTATCCGTCGCGGTTACCACCTGACGAAGGCCAGAGGAATAGTTGGCCGAAACGTTGTTAATAAACAAACCAATAAAAGATGAAAAACAACAACTAATAAAGATGAGAATAATAGTCCGAAAAAATAGATTAATATATATAATGCTCATCTCAAAAACGAATTCCAATTAAGGAATAATATATATATATATATATATATATATATATATATATATATGTATATATATATATATATATATATATATATATATATATATATATATATATATAGCATAAATATATATTTTAATTTGTAAATGAATTGAAGCTTAAACCTTTTCTTCCAAAATGTAGCATTCGGCATATAAAAAAGATGCATAGGTTTATATGACATAAATCTCTACAACTACTTATTTACTAGCTCAGGAAAATTCCAAACTATTGGTAAAATGTATTCCTGTTTTTTCTCTCTTTTTCTGAAGATCTTAAAGATAAAGGAGATAATAGCTTTCGTAAGATCATCGCGAGTACGTTGTTTCAAATCACACCATTGCTATTTGCTTCTGTTTGTGTAAGAATAAGCCATACTTGTATAAAGCCGTTTATTTTTCTCAAATTTTATAATTCTTATCAGAAACTTATCATTATTAACGTGCATATAAGGAACTTCGATGAAAATATATGGGATCCGTTACAAGAAATGATCTACGTATATTTTCGATCACGATTTATTAAACGTGAAATAAAACCCTATGATATATTTTCGGCAGATCTATAGGGAAGCAATATTTTTATTGCTTATCTATGGTTTCGCCTCATATAGGTCAGGAGAGTTAGGCCATATACCACCAAAAATGCAAGTTCCTACCATTGAAAGTAAATGCATACTTGTTTTAACAAAATGAATATATATATGTTTCACTGAAAATAAAGCGATTTTATGTTCGCCCTTTTTACTTGTTAATATATATATATATATATATATATATATATATATATATATATATATATATATAATTATGAAATAATATATATAATTATGAAATAATATATATAATTATGAAATAATATATATATATATATTAATATATATATGTGCGTGTGCGTGTGCGTGTATATATATATATATATATATATATATATATATATATATACATATATATATGTTTTTATAGGCAGACAAAAAGAAAGCCCGCAGTTATAAGTTTTTCAAAAACTGCAAATTTAAGCAAAATTTAATGCAACTGTTTAAACAAACTATATCTCAGTTGATTGGACTCTTATTCTTCTATAATTTTATCTGTTACTATTTGACTTCTAATTGACATATTCTAGTGTCCACGTTAATTTAAAAAAATAAAATTGAAGAGGCAAAAAGAAAGTCCGCACAATAGAAAGTTGTTATTTAAATGTAACTTTACGATAGTAATGCAAAACAAATACAACAGGGCACAATTAATATTTAGTAGCATAGCCTTTCTTAAATTTCACAGCGTAAATCTTTTGGGAATTTATTTTAATATAACTGCAACAATACTCCAGGGAAAGGCACCCCACTTTTCTTTAATTTTTGTCCAAATTTCTTCCAAATTAGAAATTTTATCATTGCGTAGCTATTGCTTTATGTAATGCCATACGTTTTCGATATAATTGAGGTCTGGAGATTTTGCAGATAAATTCAAACACGGAATGTCATGCTCTTTCAGGAACCTCTTGACATTGCCACAGTGCGAATGGGAGCATTATCTTGCATTAAGATGAGATTATCATCCAAATTCCGACCAAACTAGTGTAGAAAATGCCCAGTCAACATATTAATAAACTATGTTGAATTAATTCGACGTTGCAAGCGAACTATAGGCCCTGAACCATTGGTACTAATAATGCCCCACACCAAAACTGAACCTCCACAAACTTGCAGCGTTGAATATAAACACCTAGGATTTAATCCTTTGTCTTTCCTCTTACAGACATACTGGCTACAAACACTGCCTAGCCTGTTGAACTTTCTTACATCTCTAAAAACACGTTTTACCAATATGAAGGCTCATGATCTTTATTGCATCTGACGAAGTTCAGACGGCACTTTCTGTTCTTTACAAAAAACATTGGCTTGCGTCTTGCAACATATCCTTGCAAATTAAATTCCTTTAATCTGTTCTTGACAGTAGAAATAGAGCACTTTTTAACAAGATTGCACTGTTGTTGGATTTGGGGAGTCATTTCAAATGTGTATCTTAATAGCATTGCCTTCCCTGTTAGAAGTAACTCAAGTATGACCAGATTTAGAGCATCACGCATACTGTCGGTGTTTTGGTGCTTTTGCACAGTCTTTCTTACCGTTTTCACACCACATTTCAATCTTCGGCCTATTTCACGAGTGGAAAAACCAGAAGGGTGGAGATTATTGAGCTCCTGACTATCTCTAATAGAAAGTCGTCGCATATGGACTAAATGTTACGCATTGTAACCAGGAACAACCATAATTACGATTAGACATGCTTGATGCCTGTTGGTTGATATTTTATACTGATTTAAGTGCGATAATTTAAGCTGGTTTTAAGCGAATTTGTTGCTGCGTACTTTCCCTTTCCCTCCTAAATTTGAAGTTATTTATTTAATTAACGTAAACTCTAGAATATTTCAATTAAAAGTCAAATATAAACAGGTAAAATTATAAAGGAATAAAAGGTCAATCCAATATAATTTCATAGTGTACCTACTGACATTTTTCGAATGGTTCGAAAGGTGTATGCATTTGCTGCGAGAATATGTTTTTTCTATACATTATCATTTAGTTAGATAATTCTGAGTTTTTCCTCGATTCTGAAAGCTCACCAGAGATTCTAGATTTCAAGCAGTTTTAAGCATGATAGCTTTTAAAATCGGCATATATGACTTTGTGTTAAATGTATGATTTATACATTCAAATGCATTCATTCGAGTTTTTTTGTGAAGGGTTTTTAGTATATTGTCAGAGATAATAGCTATGTTAGATACAAGCAGCTTATTAAAAAGCTTATGAAGCAACATGCCTTACAACATAGGAAATGAAGCCATCTGATAATTGAATCGATAAATATACACTATAAAAATCTTTGATTTACTTAACAGTTCATCATCGACAACATACACATAATTCTCAGAAATAGTTCCTTTGTATATGTTAGTCACTCCATTATAATATTAGGCAGAGATTCTCTAATACAATGGAAGGAATATAGGTTAATCACCGACTGGGCTACCTAGAAGAAACCTTATATCAAATGATAGACATAATACCGGTACAAAAAAAAATAACGCCCTATATATTATTCAGGAAAAAAATAATTGAATGACTGCTTAATCTTTTGGAAACCCACATAACAGTAAATAAAATTGCCAGTTGCTTCACTGATATATATATATATATATATATATATATATATATATTACTACTACATGTATATATATATATATATATATATATATATATATATATATATATATATATATATATATATATATTGGTCCTGGGTATGACACGAAACTACGTCCAGCGGCAAGACACAGATGAGGAGATCTGGTGTCTGAGGAGAATGTCACTACCTCTCTATTGCTGCTGTGATGGGCCACCTCTGGGCAAGGTGCAGTACCCATAAGTCCCCCTTCGCTGGGTTACAGCTGGGCAGGTGGAGCTCATCAGTCCTACGGTAGTAAACCCAGACAGAAAATCAGGAGTGAGACCCCTCAGGCGGTTGGCCAGCGCACTGCGCATCCCTCCGGCAGCACCTGCATCAGGATAGGTCTCCATCTGTCTCGACTCCGCCCTGCCGCTGGGCGAGGCTTATTTCGGAATAGAGAAAGAGTGAGGTTTGTCCTGCGCAAGCCTCCTTCACTTAAATCTCCTTCCAGCGCTAGTCATTACTAAAGTCCTGTGGTGATGGATGAGCAGCGGTGGTAGTAGGTGCGAAATCACTGGAAGCTGCTAGACCATATGGTCGTTCTTCTCTGAATTCGGAAAAGCAGCGAGGTCCGCCAGCCACCTCAGCGACCAAGTAGTCCTTTCTAAGATGAGCTCTGCTGTCCTCCTAGACTGAGGAAAGAGCTAGCAAATGTGCTCCAAACATGGCCTGTTCAACTGCAACCAGCCCAGCTTACCGCAGCTGGTGGGCTTCCATCTTTGTGGTCGAAATCAAAAGAACAAACAAAAACTCATTCTGGCATCCTGGAATGTCAGAACAGTATTCGATCCAGCTTCAACCACGACGAAGACAAGAAGGCCGGAAAGGAGAACGGCCTTAGTTGCCAGAGAACTCGGACGATAGCTTCTCTCAGCGAGACACGGCTCCCCGGCACTGGTCAGCTAATTGAATCTGTCGGTGGTTACACATTCTCCTGGAGCGGACGTAGCAATGAAGAGCGCCGCGAGGCAGGCGTTGGATTCGCTATCAAACATCATCTTGTGGGCAAACTCGACAGCATTCCTGAAGGCGTTGACGATGTCCCCATTACTCTCAAGCTACAGCTCCAGCTGAGTAAGAAAACATTTGCAACCATTCTCAGTGCTTACGATCCAACCATGATCAACCCCGAAGAAACCAAAGACACATTCTATGAAGACCTCGAAGCCATCCTATCCTCTGTACCACAGACCGACAAGCTCCTTCTCCTCGGTGACTTCAATGCCCGTGTTGTCAAGGATCACCAAGCGTGGTCAGGTATCATCGGACATCATGAGATAGGAACGTGCAACAGCAATGGTTTTCTGCTGCTCAGGACCCGTGCCACCTACGGACTGACCTTAACCAACACAATGTTCCGTCTCCCAACCAGAAACAAAACTTCATGGAGGCATCCTCGCTCCAAGCATTGGCACGTGATTGACTACCTCATCCTCAGGGCTAAAGACAAGCAAGATGTGCTCGTGATGAAAGCTTTGTGCGGTGCCGACTGCTGGACAGACCACCGCCTAATTGTTTCCAAATCATACTGCAAATAAAGCCCAACAGAAGACCACAAGGTCCAAAAGTTGCCAAACGAATGAATGTGAATAAGCTGAAACTCCACGAAGTTCAGGAAGATCTCCAAACCACCCTAACAAGGCAACTCTCTGAACTCGAGTCCAACAATTGGGAGTCTCTCAGCAAGACAATCCGCGCCGCTACTCTCCAGGTACTGGGTCCAAAACCCAGAAACCATTAAGATTAGTTTGATGAGAATGATGCGGAGATACAGAATCTGCTAACAGAGAAGCACCGGCTCTTTAAGATCTTCCAACATAACCCAGACTCCACTTCAATGAAAGACGCCTACTGTGGTAAGCGAAGTGAAGTCCAGAAAAAAACTGCGCAACATGCAAGATACCTGGCTCAGTAACAAAGCCGACGAGATCGAAGGCTACGCCGATAGGCACGACATGAAGCGTTTCTACGAGTCGTTGAAGTGTGTCTATTGACCAACGACATCAGGCTCGGTGCAGATAGTTCACGCATCACTAAGAAAAATTAAATCCTCAAGAGATGGGCTGAACACTTTGACAATGTCTTGAATCCTCCTTCAGACATCAATGATGAAGCCATTCAACGACTACCTCAAGTGACAATCAACCATGCCCTCGACACACCACCCACAGAGGAGGAGGTTGTAACAGCTACAAGGCAAATATCGACTGGCAAGGCACCTGGCTCCGACGCCATCACAGCCGAAGTATTCAAGTCTGGTGGTCGCTATCTCATCCTCAAAAAAACAAAGCGAAACTCTACCTCAAGACTTCAAAGACGCAACAATTCTTCACATCTACAAAAGGAAGGACAACAAACAGTCTTGCGATAATCCCCGATAATCACCGAGGTACCTCTCTCCTCTCAATCGCAGGCAAAATACAAGCTCGTGTTCTTCTAAACCGCCTTCTGAAACACCTGGAACAGGGTCACCTTCCGGAAAACCAATGTGGGTTTCGCACAGGTCGCGGTACCATCGATATGATATTTACCGCTCGCCAACTCCAAGAGAAGTGGAAAGAACAACACCAATACCTCTACATGACTTTCGTAGATCTCACGAAGGCTTTCGACTCAGTGAGCAGAGATGGCCTGTGGAAGATCATATCAAAGTTTGGTTGCCCGGACAAGTTCGTGAATATTGTAAGACAGTTCCATGACGGCATGATGGCACGAGTAACTGATTACGGTGACATCTCAGTCACGTTCCCGGTAACCAACGGCGGAAGACAAGGTTGCGTGCTATCAGCAACGCTTTTCAGTATGACGTTTTCGGCAATGCTGACTGATGCCTTCAGTGAAGTTACTCCTGGAATACAAATCCGGTACCGGAAGCTATTCAATCTCCGCCGTCTACAAGCTGTCAGTAAAGTCAAAGAAACAGTAATCAGAGACCTCCTTTTGACTGACGACTGTGCTCCCAATGTCATCCAAGAGCATGAACTGTTACTGTAAGTGGACAAATTTTCTTCAGAATGTGAGAACTTGGGTCTTAGAATAAGTATGAGCAAGACAGAAGTCATGCACCAGCCTGCTCCTGGCAACACGTACCAGGAACCGAACATCTAAGTAAATGGTCAGAGCTTGAAAGCTGTAGACCATTTCACCTACCTTGCCAGTACACTCTCTCGGGTTGCCAACATCGACATTGAAATCACCAACTGCATTGCCAAGGCCAGCAACTCCTTTGGCAGACTAAGGAAAACAGTCTTGGAACGAAGAGAAATTCAGCAGTACACAATGGTCAAAGTGTACAAACAGTGGTCCTGAAATCTCTTCTATATGGTTGTGAAATGTGGGTACTCTACAAAAGTCACGAAAAACAACTAAACCACTTCCAGGTTCGATGCCTTCGGAACATCTTGAACATTTGCTGGCAAGACAAGATCCCAGACACTTATGTTCTCGAGAGGTCCCAGCTCCCAAGCGTCATCACTACGATCCGCAAAGCGCAAACCCGCTGGGTAGGCCACGTGTATCGGATGACAGACTCGCGCATACCAAAACAACTGCTCTATGGTGAACTTCGGTGCGGAATGAGAAGAGCTGGTGGACAGCGCAAACGGTTCAACGACACTCTGATGTCCTATATGAAAGACTTGAAACTTGACGTAGTCATGGGAAAGAAGTGCTTCCGACAGGCCAACCTGGCGCCGTTTGGTACACTAGGGCTCTCTGCTTGTGGAGGCAAGACGAATTAAATCTGCAAAAGAGGAGCGCGCTGCGCGAGAAGCCCGAGATGCTGAAGTGGCTGTCTTCAACCACTGGTGTCCAACACGTTGCAGGGGCTTCCGCGGCCGGCTTGGACTGATCAGACACCTGCGGACACACAACTAGTTGTCTATGGTCATAATCGACTCCGATTGACGAACACCGCCCCACACACCCACACACACACACATATATATATATATATATATATATATATATATATATATATATATATATATATATATATATATATATATATCGTTATTTACTGTAATGATTATTAAATACTTTCAGGCACTAGAGTTTGGTCGTTTCGGGAATGATCACGATTAACACCGTTCAAGAGACTCAAACGAGGTAAGTCATATCTGACTTCATTAGCAGGGGCCACATCCAGTTACCAACTGTTAATCGCGAGATAGATTATTGAACTGAAAGCATATATTTTTAAAAATGCGTTTAACATCAGTCAGCCTGATGTAATCATTATGTGATTATCTGCACATGCAAGCTAAATTGATTGACTTTATTACAACTAAAAGTGCATAACGATAAGTAACAAGTTTCCTAAAGTAACTTTCAAAATTATTTACTCTAATAACATAAATTTAATTGCTTCTGCACTAGTGTTTCATCCTTTCAAAAAATCATCAGTATGGGGTGTCATGGTTAACACCGGTCGAGATTTCTAAACATTTTACGGCGGCAACGCTACCTACAACAATTTTATTTCCTCATTCTCTCCCCCTATCTCTACATTTTTCTCAGTCGCTCTTTCTCTCGCATGCTGGCTCTCGTTCTCACCTCTCTTTCTCTTTCTTTCTCGCCTGCTCGCTTTTTGAATTTTAGATTATGCCGAATAAACACAACACAAACATTTGACCTCATCAACACTACTTACAACAATGTTATTTGCCCACTCTCTCCCTCGTTCTTTCGCTTTTTACATTTCTTTTAATGTCAGAAAAGACATTTCACGACTCAACACTTCATGCAGAATTTTGATCCACCCCTTTCTCTCTCTCTCTCTCTCTCAATTTTTTACATTTTTTCAGTGTACAAGTAAGATATTTAATATTATGTATGAAAACAATATCTATCAATAAATGAACTAGAATAAAAATTAATGTGATAGAAATAAAAAAAGATAACTTGCTCAGCATGATCATTAATTTAAGTTGCAATGCATATAAAAATTACAGTAAGCCAAACAAAAAATACAACATAAATATATATTAAATAGTCAGAAAAGAGCGTAAGCTTACTGGAAAAATTAAAGAAACGCTTCTTCCTAATATTTGAGAGTCTCTTTCATGCGAGGCAAGCAGTCTACCAACTGAGCAAACGCCTTGCACACATGAATTTCTATTAACCAACACAGATAAAGCAAACCGAAATTCGACTGTGAAATGAACCTACTTCGTCTCGACAACGGGCGTGGTCATCCAACTATCTAATAACCCGAAGCCGATGTCTCACTAGTAGGAGTTTTAACTCGAAAGGACGATGTCATCCAACAATTCTAACCAGACGAGTAACTTATGATAGGATTTTTAGAATGTAAGAGATTATATATAATGAATTCCACAGCCAAACAATATATTTATATTGTACATATTTAACTGGAGTTGGGAGGCAATAAACATATTAAACTGAAGTGAGGAGGCACCTTATAAAATACAGTTTTTAGTTGTGTACTGGTATGTCTGTGTATTCATGCTTTATGGGTGCGCGTGTATCAGGGTATATATATGAGTGTTTATGTAAGAGTATACGAGTGTGTATATGGATATCTATATGTCTATGTGTCTCGTGTGTTTATTGTATATATCTGTGTGAATTTGGGGACGCGTGTGGATGGGGACATGTGTGCACGCCTGTGGATTGTCTGATTAAGTGTGTATGTAGGAATGTATTGCGTGTGTATGTATGCTCGTATATATATATATATATATATATATATATATATATATGTGTGTGTGTGTGTGTGTGTGTGTGTGTGTGTGTGTGTGTGTGTGGGTGTGTTTTATTCAGACATGTATCCGGTTGGGATACACGGGTTTTAAGGTGTCCAATTTGACAGCCTTATCAATATTAGTATGATAATCGACGTAGTGTATAATATGCGGGTATATATATATATATATATATATATATATATATATATATATATATATATATATATATATATATTGCTGTTTTTATATGGGGGCGCGTGTTGATATAAATTCGTGTATGAGTATAATGATAAAAATCTGATTACTGTCTGTGTGCATTAGTTAGTGTGTGTATGCTTCTATATGTGTATATATACATGCGTGTATCAAAGTGTGGGTGTTGTTACGTGCATTTATCTATATGTGTACACGCCGAGGTTTGTAACTTTAATCTTTTTTTGTATTATTTTAAATTTATTTTTATTTTATTCTAATTTTAATTCTATTTTAATTTTAATTTTTATATTTATTGTCTGTGTTTCTGTGCGTGTGTATGCATACAATATACCGAGCAGTGTGTATCCACCCCTAGGTAGAGGTATATGTGTATGTTTGCTTCTAAAGTGTGTGTGGGTGTGTGTGCGTGTGTGCGTGTGTGTGTTAATGTGTGTGTGTGTGTGTGTGTGTGTGTGTGTGTGTGTGTGTGTGTGTGTGTGTGTGTGTGTGTGTGTGTGGAAAATGGCACGGCTTCAATAAGTTTCCAGATTTTTTGTTGGCACGTTTATTGATATTAAGGGCAGGAAATTCCAATACTTTTCCAAATCATCTCCACTTACTGCAATGCATTTGTTGAACCGTTCCAACAAATCCTTAGAAACACCTATAGTAGATTTTCGGATGTAAGCGTCTAAATGATCCTCGTCACAGCTCCTTTAATCCCCTTAACGATCTAATGGCGACAACGTCTAAGGGTTCCATAAGATTTGGATATAATAAAAGTCATATACAGCAAGATCTGCACTATACGGAGGGTAAGAAACTGTTTTGATTGCCGTTTTAGTCAGCTAGTCTATGACAAGTATTGTGTTGTGGACGGGTGCATTGTCCTAGTAGAAATTCCACTGAACCGTACTTAACTCGCTAAAAACATTAACATATAGCTTTGGTGTACTGTCTGTCTGGTGGACACCCAATGCATGTCGATCATGTTCTTGGCGTCAAAAAAAAAGAAAAAAAAGAAGGAAACATCCTAAGATTCTGGGTGAATTTACTTGTTATAAATTACATGGGACACCCAGAAGGCTTCCACTGGGAACACCGTATCTTAGTCGCCGGATCATGGCAGTAGCTACTGCTTTTATTGGAGGTACCCAGAGAAGCAAAACTGCAGCATGTTAATTTATAACCTACGCAATGTCCCTGCTGCCAGTGCAATCTCTTTCTATCTGATCTTTACCCAGAAAGCTTAAGGCATGTCCAACCCGTTGAGTAGAACGTCATCATTGTACAGATTAACTAGTGACGGGTTCATTTCTTATGTTTATTATATTCTTGGGTTAATTTCTATGGAGAAGTATTCACGCAGAAATTTATAGATAAATAAAATGTAAAATAAAAACAAAAAAGCAACAATATACGACAAACTTTTTGCAAAATAAATATATTTTTATGAAAAAATACACAAGCGATTAAATTAATTTTAATTCTTCTGTACTGTAAATACATGCATCTGAAGATGCTGCTTACAGACCTCCATACTTTTTTTGGAAAAAAAAGGGCAAATTTTGAATATCACCGTTTGTCATTTTAAATAATAAAATCCAAAAGAAATTTTAGTCGATATTGCTTCAGCAATTTTTATTATTTTAGAACTCTTTTTTTCTTTTAAAAATATATATTTGATTATGAGAAAACCTGCTGTATAAAAAAATGTGTTTAACCTTCATATCGCGTAATGTTTGGAATTATTTTTTTAATTCTGTTTTTTTTGTTATTGTTGTAATTCAATTAAATATATTACAGAGAACACTATCAATAAAAAAAAACTGTTTTTTTTTACATGAAAATATACATTTTATGGCAAGTTTTATTTACAAGTTGAGTTAAGTGAAAAAATTACGGGAGTATAAATATATATAAATATATATATACATATATATATATATGTGTGTGTGTGTGTGCGTGTGTATGTATATATATAAATATATATATATATATATATATATATATATATATATATATATATATATATATATATGCATACTAGCAAAAGTATCCGTCGTTGACTTGGTTCAAAAACAGCCTACAGAAAATGGACTCTGATTGATGAAAATACGTTAGGTTATGAAAAGGAAGGCCTGTAAAGAGATAGTTTCGAATATGGGGGTATTAAAACCAAAGCAAAATATGAGGAAAGTAAAAATAAAATAGATAAAACCCATAATTTATTATACCATACCTGTTCACACTGAAACACTTATCATAATATTCGGGGGATCTATATTAAAAAAAAAACTTGTTAAACTTTGTGACATATTTACATTCTATGAACGGACACATCATAATTTTATTATACCATATTTTTTCAAACTGAAACGTAATTATCAAAGTACACTTACGCAGATAAATATGAAAGGTATTTATTAAATGTGTGCCTATTTCCATTCCATGGAGGACAGGCGCGAACGTAGACCCCGCAATTTTTATATACCATCCATATTTAAGTTATAACATACTTATCAAAGTATTCTTGTGTACATCTATATCAAAAACACTTGTAAACGTTTTTTAATTTTAAAAAGACAATTTTTTCCATACTTTGTTAACTAGGGGCGAACGCAGACCCCACAATTAAAATGAACCACCGTTCTGCCAGATCAAACATACCCATTCCTCTATCTCGATACATCTTCTATCATTATATGAACTCATTTTTTTAAATAGTCAACCACATAGGACCCTATTCGTGACCAGACACACACCAACACACACAGTCAGCTTTATCTTATAGATATATTACTACTTTTCTAATTATTTTATCTTTGAGAAATGATTAATTTTTCATCGGCTTATATATATTTTCTTTAATTTTCGTACCGTGATATATGAGGTGAGTAGAACATTAATGAATGATAGTTCCTTTTATATAGACAAGGAAACACTTTTATTATGTACTAGCGAGGGGTACCCGGCGTTGCCCGGGTGTTTGGGGGGGGGTTAAAAAACTAAGTATGAGGATCGAACACGAACCCGAACCCTTGAGGCAAAGTTGTAAATAAAAGTGTGAAAAAAAAAGTGCGATGTTGACCATTTCCCCACCGCGGGATGGTATTCATTTACTGCTGAATGCTTCGCCCCCACCCACCCCGAAGATGTTATAGGAAAACGACTAATCCACATGCAGCGAGCGACAAATATTGAATATTTATCTTCCCGAAATCGACCAAATTAAATAGACAGGTGAGCTTCGCTGTTAACTGTAAGATATTACGTTTTGTATGTGATATAAAAAGTTTTAAAAAGTTGTTATCCGACCGACCGCTTCTCTGAAAGAGCCTTTTGTAGACACACAGCAAAAGCGAACACACATACATACATACATACATTTTCGCTTTTATAGTTACAGAAGGTAATTTAATAATGAATAAATATCGAAAATTTAAGGAAAGTATGACAATTATTTGATTGTTGCATTATTTTAAATCATTTGTGTATCTACAACTTAAAACACATTACTATATAGGAAAATTGTTTTAAAGCGTCGATAATGTAAACAGGATTTTCGTGCCGCAGTTTCATTTTTTTTTTTGCATGCTGTAATTATTAGTCGCGTGCACGCGACTCTATAAGTCACTCCGTCGGTCCGTCGGTCTGTCCGTCGGTCCGTCCGTCGGTCTGTCGGTATGTCCGTAACACTTTTGTGCTTGACCTTTTTGGTTAAGATGAAAGGGATGTTGTTAATAGATGCTGTTCTTAGCTTTTTAAGCTTTTCTTTGCCTTTTGGCCAAAATCAAGGTGTACTATATGTTCTTATGTTTGTAACTTTGTGATATAAAGTGCGGGATATATTCTGCACTTTTGATTGTAACTTTGTGATATAAAGTGGGGGATCACTTTTCTGTATTAATTTAATGTAAAATGATCAACTAATTTACAAACAGTCAGTCTCAACGCCATTCAAGTAATTCTCCAGATTATTCAAGTTGTTTTTGAAGGAGTTCAGTTAGTTTTAAGCATTCTAGTCATTCGTATGGCCATTCAATTCGTCCTTAAGTTCATTAAAGTGATTCACTTTTTATTTATTTAAGTCATTTCAGCACATTTTTCGGTCATTTTAGTTTATCGTTAAGAATTTCATTTCAATCCCACATTCACGTATTCATTAATTACATGAGAGCATGCAATAATGGCTATCGGCCTTGTTTTGTATAATATTAGCAGTGTATTTAAAGTTTCTTGTTTCAAATGATAAAAAAAAAAGATAGGATCTGATAATATCGAATAAAATTACTGTTATATACAGAGGGAGGGGGTAAAACTGTGGCGAGCGTTGGCGGGCCCCAACCGGCTATGACAAATTTCCTGCAAATATGCCGCATCATCAGTGCACCGCGAATGTGTGAACAGTTCCCATAGCGAGATGAATCTGCGCACTTATAGCTAATATAGATAGACGATGCTTCTTATCGAAGAAATTATTAATTTGGCCAATAATTGATGATGTTCTGTCATCTTTTCTCTTTCCATCTATCTTATCATTCCGTTATAGGCTCCTTTGCCTGGCTTGAATATATTATGCCACTCAAAATGTATGTTCGAGGCATGGAAGATGATGCAAACGTATTCTAAAGCATTCCATGCGTTTCTGTAGCATGTCGACAAAGTTAAAAATAGAATTTTATTTCACGTTGTCATTCCAAAGCGTTCCCACGTCCTTATAGCATTTTAGAAATCTACCAGCTTAGACAATCACATTTTAGTAGGCTATACTTCTTACCTTTCACAGGGGTGTATTTAAAGTTAAAAACATAAAGAAATGGTTAGTTATCTTATACAATGTATAGCGATAACATCATGAATACTCAAGTGTCTACGTCAATTTTCAGCCGTTTTGTATCTCTGGTAGGTTGTTTAAGCTGAATTCTGAAACGGCTGGGTTTTTTTTTTAATTCAACACAGTTGTACGTAATGTATCTGGAACTGTCCTTACTTTACTTTTGTGTCAGACGATTTTCGATCAGTATCGAAAATCGATAACCAAACTCATCTGGTTCATGACAGGACAGTTTGATGTTAGAACAAAGTATACATCACGAGTGTATTTTAGAAGTCTGTTTCCGCACAAGTCGTAGGGTCTGGACTATTAAATCAACAGTACGTTCTTTCATATGAAAGCTTCGATATGAATGTTTTAAACAGCACTTACTTACCTTTGCATAAAAGTCTAATTAAATCAATTATATAAAACTAATTTAATAAAATTTACGGATATCTTCTACATTGCAGTCTATCCTATGATGTATTCTGCAATAACTAACTGCAAAATGGCGCGTGAAATTTATACGGACCTTTCGCTTGAGCAATGGGTGATTTCACTGATTTTTCGTACAATAAAAGCATAGTAATTGTGTAAGATGTGCAGATCTTCATTTAATAGTTGGTAACCTCGTGGCCTCCATTGATTTCCAAAATAAAACAACAGACACACCCTTCATATTTTTTAAATTAATACATGACGTACTATAGGTGTCATCCGAAATCAGAGAATATTTGTTTATTTCCGAAAATATTCAGATAATAAAGACAAAAAAAAAACAGTATATCAATATGTTTATTCACCTTCATAGTTCAGATTTATTCTGTTTGCTTTCTACTTGTTTTTTATGAATTCATTTTTATCTTATTTTAGAATTCATTTTCCTATATTTTATATTATGTTGAATAATTAATGACCTTACAATTTTTAACGTTACATCATGAGAAAATATGGTTATGTATGTGTGGAGTTTAGCATCACCCATCCGAAATGCTACAGTTTCTCCATTTTTAGGATACGGCGAAGTATATCGTGAATAGGAACTTACACAAACAAGGTGATAACAATGACACTTCATGAAACAAAAGTGATATACACTCATAAATCCAGGTGTGTTTATTTTATTATTTTCTTACACTTTATAAAAACTACGAGCTATCAACCCAAAGACAACGACAACGACAGTGATACAAACAAAAACACAGTAGCAAAATATAATAGTAAATCAATATACTACTCGTCGAAAACGGGTCAAACACATTTTTGAAAACCAAACATGTTCAATAGCTTTTATTTGCGACCTTTTGCTTTAAAAAAGTGTATCGAGCCAGCTTAGGCAAGAATATGAAATAGACAAGCTTTTTGGTGCAAGCTCTTTTTTAATATTAGTGTAATGATAGATTGTCACTGTTGTTACGAGAGGCGTGCAATAATAATATCTCGGATTAACTTCCAGTTATCGTATCTACCTGAAATTTTGCATGTGCTATTAATTATATCTCTACGGGTTATGTGGCCAATTACAACTCTGAACTAATTGTGGTTTCTGTTTTAAAGGTGTTTATACTGAGTCAGGTGTGAAATGGAGCCTGTTGAATGTCGAACAGTGATCCGGATTTAGTATTTGAAAGGACGCAAACCACAGGAGACTTTCGATGACATGAAAGACACTTCTGGTCATAATGCCCCATGATATGACCTTATAAAACGCTGGCATCGTGAATTCAAACATAGCCGGAAGTCTGTGGAAACAGCTCCCAGGCCTGGACGCCACCCTTCTGACATTGATGAGTCATCTGTCCGTCTAGTTCAGGCTGCCATTTTGGGAGATCGGCGCATAACTATTCGCCAAATAGCACAAGATGTCAAGATTAGTACAGGTTCTGTGGAAGCTATCATTCATGATCATTTGCATATGCATAAGGTGTCTGCCAGATGAATTCCCAGGTTGCTCACACCATTCTAGAAGGGAGAATGCGTCGAGTTATCGAGGATGAATTTGGAGATTTGCCAAAAAGATAAGTCAAAGTTTTTCAAAAGACTGATTACACAGGATGAAACATTGATCCATCACTATAATCGAGAGACCAAAGCCCATTCAATGCAGTGGAAGCACTTGGACTCACCGCCTCCAAAGGAGGCGAGGTTGCAGCCCTCCGCTGACAAGGTCATCCTCACAGTCTTCTGGGACCAGGACGGAGTAGTGATGACAGATTTTCTGGCAAAGGCTACCACGATTACAGGTGCCTATTATGCTTCACTTTTGAGGAAATTAAGGGAGACTTTCAAAATCAAGAGGCGGGACAAGATCAGCAAAGTTCCCCTCCTCCTGCATGACAACTTTCCGGTCCGCAACTGGTATGTCGCCAGATCAGAAGCACGGGCGTGTGGTTATGAAATCCATCCACCTCCGTCCTACTCTCCTGACCTTGCACCCTCTTACTTTTTTTTTTTTTTTTACAAAGGCATCACCACATTATCAAGGCCCAGAGGCCACTCAAGGATAAGGGTTAAAGAGTGTACAGATGAAGTTGGTCAATATAGTAATAATTAGTAATGAAAATTTGGTAAATTTAATAACTTATATGGAACGGCTCATCAAGAACTTATTTACCTTAGACTTGAACACAACCATATTGTAGTCAGCCGGAAAGCAGGAAAACGGAAGACAATTCCACAGGCGTGCAGTTCTAAGAAAGAAGCTTTGTTCATGGAATCTATGTTTAGGTTTAGGCACAGATAAAGAGTGGAGGAAATTATTGATAGTGTTTACAGCTAGACGAGTGTTTCTTGTGAAAGTTTGACGAGGGGGGACCATAGATTGAAGCTCAGTTGAACACTTTCCATGAAAATAACGATACATCAGAGACAAACTCGCAACATCTCTTCTGTGAGATAGAGATTGTAAGGAGGAGAAAAGGACATCTCCTACGAGGCTACGAAGTCTATTTTGAACTCTATCAAGGCAGGACAAGTCCTTTCTAGCAGCTCCTGCCCAGATGTGGCAACAGTATTCCATCCTTGGACGTACCTGGCTCTTATATAGATAGAGAATAGCATCAGCAGTGAGATATCTACTGGATCGATAGAAAGATCCCACCATTTTTCCAGCGGCCTTGGCAACAGATTTCAGTTCTTCCTAGCCATGAAGTTGTTTTTGAAAAGAAACCGTTTCCCCGATGATGCAGCCTTTATTTCTGAAGTCACGTCGTGGTTGGAGGACCAACCTTGGGTGTTTTACACAAACAGTCTCGAGATCTGCATCAAAGGATGGGAGAAGCGCAATACTCTAAGTGGTTCCTATGTAGAGAAAGAATAATAACTGTGCCAAGTCTCTCTACTGCTATGGGGAGTGGGACAGGGACATTACTTTTGCATTCATATAAGTGGAAAAAAAGCACTAATTGTAAATTCGAAGTGCAGTGATTTTTACCTAAGAAAAAAATCAACGAAATATGAAGTATAAAAGAGTACACGTAGAATGGGCATGGAAAAAAGAGAGTTTCTTCCAATAGTTGCCAAAATATTAAAGAAAAGATGGTTGCTATAAAGGGATTTTATAAGTTGTAGTTAATCATGAGAAGCATTGTGTAATCCTGACTAAGATGTGTACTTATAACGTTATATTGATTAAATAACTACTTCATGTAAAATGAATGAGCAATGTTTTTATACCTATCTATTTATCTATCTATCTATCTATCTATCTATCTATCTATCTATAAAAGTGAAAGTGGATGTCGGTGTGTGTGTCTGTGTACATTTCCTTACACAATAACGCTGTCAATTTTCAGTCTACAGAATCGAAATTTGATATAGAGGGTATAGAGATTTGAGAAAATCTTTGTAATCCTTTTTTTACCAGGGGTTTGTTTGTCAGGGGTCAAAGTTCAACGATTTCAACTTTGAGAACTCTACCACACTCCTCCGCCAATTCGTAGTTTGAACAATTTAAACTTTTCATATAGGTTCCTTTGACATATAATATAACGTAATAAAATGATTTCAACCCTTTCGAATACCCTTTATGTAAAATGTCAAATGTTTGGACAAGAAATTGCCTGAGTAATGTTGTAGAGACCGCAGAGGAGGAGATAGTTATGTTTTTAGTCGAAAACAATACATTTGGGGGGCATAATAGGTGGCAAAGTTTAAAAAAATGACCTCTACGGTCTTTACAAAATTACTCAGACAATTTCTGGTCTAAACATTTGAAATTTTATATGAAGGGCATTCGAAAGTTTTTAGCTTGCCCTATCTCTGTATTCCATTTATGTAAAATTTCAAATATTTAGACAAGAAATTGTCTGAGTAATTTTGTAGAGACCGCAGGGGCCAGTTATTTTTTTTTAAATTGACCCATATTATGTCCCCTTAACATTTATTGTGTAGGGTATAAATGTAGTTATTAAGTTACATCCATGTCCAAGTAAGCTATATCTAAAATTTCAAGTGTTTGACTAAAAATTGGCAGATGAGTTTGGTAGAGTTCTCAAAGGTAAAATCGTTGAACTTTGACCCGTTAATCGCCAAATTTCTAACCGAAAACCGATCACATAGACTTACAAATCTCAGTACCCTGTATATCAAATTTCAAGTCTGTAGACTAAAAATTGACAGAGTAATTTCGTAGGGAAATGTACACAAACACACAGACACGTTCATATATATATATATATATATGATATGAAATATACTAGCATTTCAGCCCGGCTTTGCCCTTGTGTTGTGATGTGTATGTTGAGCAAAAAAAGAGTGTTAGTAGGAAGGCAGGCTCGAACCCGTAACGCAAAGGAGGAAAAGAACGGGTAAAAACCTAACGTTAATGCTGTTACGACCACCGCCAAACCGAAAGCGACATTTTTTAAACTTTAGCCTAGACAATCTAAAGGAGAGGATAACTTTAAAAATATCGGCGAAAAAAGTGACCGCTGAGATCAATTATTTTTTACTTTGAACTCTAATGTGGCCCCTTAACGTTTATTGTTTTGGGCTCAAATCAAATGATTAAGTTAGATCAATGTCCAAGGAACCTATATCTAAAATTTTAAGACCCAAAATTGTCGGAGGAATTTGATAAAGTGCTCAAAGGTGAAATTGTTGAACTGTGGCCCCTTAGTCGCCAAATTTCTCGCCAAAACCGATCAAATCGATTTTCCCAAATTTCAGTACCATGTATATAAAATTTCTAGTCTGTAGACTAAAAATTTAAAGCGTTATTGCGTATGGAAATGTACACAGACACACACACGCAGACACACACTCACAGACACGTTTACTTAAATATATATATATATATGTGTGTGTGTATGTATGTGTGTCTGTGTGGTGGCACCTACTCAGTTACATATGTGGATAATATTACACATAAATAACAAGACTCGGTTAGTCTGAGTGTGTGTTAACCAGAAGCCACCGAAGGCCGAGCCGAGAGCAAATATGTTCTCCAGCCAAGGCTCTCTTAACTGACAGCCATTGTGTAAATATACTGTAAATATACTTTTCCTAATACACTTCTTATGGATCTACCTATGTTTTTTTTTAGTCTTCATTTGTATTGCCTTATGCGGTATTTGGTTCAACCTGCAAACATAACAGATGGCGACGAGATGAAAGTCAAATATAACAGTTTGACGAAGAAATTGAAAGAACTCACTAAAAAAAAGAGTACAACGCAACGGTTGATCTTTTTAAGGAATACACGTTTTGATGAACGAAATAGTCATAGAAACAGATTTCACGCTAAAGAGAAGTTCGACTGAAGTCGGAAAAAAATAACCTTGATTGATAGTGTTGTATTTACTAAAACACTAGTCAAAAAAAAAGACAAATCAAAACCGCTAATTGCAGTCTTAAAGAAAAAAAAAGAAAAAAACACTCGAACGTGGTTAAAGCGACAATTTACGCCGGTTCCCTTGGAATACATCTTGAAAAAAAAAACAAACAAACTGTAAAAGTGAATTTTTGTTTGTTTAAAACGACAAACAGATTCGTATTACTTAATTACGAAGAGCAAACGTACAAAAAAGTAACATACGGAAAAAAGTTCACCAGTAGATTCCACCATTGCTGTTCTCCGTTAGCAAAACATCACGTAAAGATTTTTTGGTAAATTGATTTTTTCTCTCTTCGGTATTAAAAATACCACAGTTAAACTAAAATCAATGGAAGATTTTTTTTCTAAACTGAAGTTGTCACTGGATACCGGATATAAGACAGTAAAACGTCACGCAAAATAAAAAGAATTAAATATAGTCCATACATTTTATTTTTTTCAATTGTGACTCGAGTTGAAAACCTTTCTTTTTTTGTGGAAAGAGTTGTACTTAAGTTCTGCTGTAACTTATTAGGAAGTGTCTAAAACGGAAAAGTCAATCGTATTTGGTGGTTTCAGTAAACGCCTCACTGTTTTTATTTTGGGGTTGGATGAACTTTACTCGCTAGCGAAGTGAGGAAATATTATTCAAGCAGTTATATTATTATTATTATTATTATTATTATTATTATTATTATTGAAAACAGGAACTCTGAACAATTTTTGTTGTAACACAAGCCATTTTATAATAAAGAAATACACTAAAAAAATGGAAGATTTATCTAGAATGTTAATAAAATTTTTGCAGACGAAACAACAAGCACAAGCCGAGCGAAATGAAGGAACAGATGAGAAATTGTTGAAATGGAAACTGGAAAAAGAAGAAAGGCAGAAGAAATTACAATTTGAACAAGAAGAAATGCAGAAGAAATTACAATTTGCACAAGAAGAAAGGCAGAAGAAATTACAATTTGAACATGAAGAAAGGCAAAATGAACTTTTTTTCTAAAACACTGGAACAACTAAAGACTAATCGAGAAAGTGTCAACAGTGCTAATTTATCTCATACATCTACTTTTAATAGTATTGACACTTTTAATAATGTGCGTGATGAAGAAAAGAATTTTGAAGCATACTATACAAGATACGAGGATGTCTTTCAACAAGATTGCAAAAGTTGGCCAAATAGCCAGAAAGTGTGCCTCTTATTCAGAAAGTTGGGTGTAGCAGAACACAGTAAACTCCTAGAATATATATTACCTAAAAAAACTACGGAATTAGATTTCATGGAAGCTGTAAAATTACAAAAAGAATTATTCAATCAGAATATATCTCTTTTTCATAAAAGATAGTTGTGTATAAGGAAAATGGACAACCAAGATTATTTCACATACGCATCAGTTGTCAATAAAAACTGTGATAATTTGAAGCTAGCGAACTAACAGTAGAATATTTCAAATGCCTAATCTTCGCACAAGGAGTAGTTTCCACGAAAAATGTAGAAATACGCAGACGAGTGTTGCCCAAGCTGAAATCTGAGCAAGATTTAATACTTCAGAACTTAGCAGAGGTTTGTGAAAGGGTCATTACCCTAAAAAATGATTTAAAAAGATAGAAGAATCCAGAGTGTCATATCTAAGAAAGGTTAGAAAACCATACACATCCACCAAGAACTATACAAATAAAAGCAGTCAAAATGGAACGAGATATTCCAAATATAATGATTATAATTATAGTAAAGAATAAAACAAGTATCTCCCTAGATATAATTCTAAGAGATGCGCAGAAAGACATTGGGAATCAGATTGCCCTCATGAGAAGAAAACATGCTACATTTGCAAATAAGTCGGACAAAAAAGCAATTGTTGCAGATATAAAGAGTTCACCAGAAAGAGAGTACAGTAAACAAAATCAAATGAAAAATTAGACAAAAATCGACGAAAATACAGAAAAGTGGAAATATTTAAAACGCTAATAAAATTACAACTGGATTCAGGATCCGATATTTCTATAAAAAGCTTGCATACAGGGAAAAAGTTGGGTAATCTAACCATGATTAAAACAAGTAAATCAGCTCGGATGGTAACTGGTGGTGAGATAAAATTTGAAGAAGTTATCCTTCCGATAAAATTAAAAGGGATAACGAAGAGATTAAAAATGTTCGTATTTAAACATAGCGAAAATCTGTTTGGAATAGATTTGATTGAGAAATTTGAACTGTGAGATAAGCCAATCAATATATTCTGTAAAAACATAGAATATACTACTCAAGCAGCAGGAAATATAAAAGAGGAATTAAAAAAAAAAATCCCCGAAGTATTCATGACTAAATTAGGTCGTTGCATACATTTAAGGCTTCGTTTGAAGTTAAAGAAAACACCAGCCCAATTTGTATAAAAAAGCGAAATATTCCGTTCGCTGGATTTGAAAAAATTAGTAATGAATTACACATATTGGAACAGACAGGCATACTATAAAAAATAGAACACGGCCACTGAGCAGCTCCCACCGTATATGTAAAGAAAAAGAATGATGGAATCAGTGTGCGCAGACTTTTCGACAGGTCTAAACTCCATATTAAAAGATTACAATTACCCTCTACCAAGTCCAGAGGAAATATTCAGAAAGTTGAATGGTGGTAATATCTCCTCCAAAATAGACTTGAGCGACGCGTATTCACAAATATCGGTCGAGGAGAATGGCTCAAAAATACTATGCATCAACACGCATAAGATATTGTTTAAATACAACCGGTTGCCCTTTGGCATCAAAGTAGCGCCTGCTATCTTTCAACAAGCAATGGACACGATGCTATCTGGTATTGTGTGCACAGGTGCATACCTGGACGACCTTGTTATCAGGAGCAAATCCCTAGAAGAACATAAGGAGCATTTAAAACAAGTATACACACGAATATAAGAATTTGGGTTTAAAGTAATGGAGAATAAATGCGACTTTTGTATGAGCGAAATTAAGTATCTTGGACATATAATAAATAAACATGGGCGACGTCCAGACCTAGAAAGATCTGCGGCAATAAAAAAAACATGCCAGCACCTAATAACGTAACAACCTTGCAGAGTTCCTTAGGACTCGCAAATTATTACCAATCTTTTATTGAAGGGATGCCCACTCTATATATGTGCCTAAATCAAAACGCGGATTCCATGAACAAAGCTTCTTTCTTAGAACTGCACGCCTGTGGAACTCTGTTCCGTCTGCATGCTTCCCACCTGACTACAACTTTTATGTGTTCACGTTCAACGTTAACAAATTCCTAATGAACCGCCCCCTTAAATAAACACTTCATCAAATCTCCACACTAACGTAATGTACTTGCAATAACCCTTATCCCTGAGTGGTGATCACTGTGTAAAAAAAAAATGCATAATTTGCGAGCTCCCTTAAATGAGCTGCTAAAAAGACACACCTTGGAACTGGACGCAAGAATGTCAAACCGCTTTTAACAAAATAAAGAGCGCGCTAATATCTGAATTATTTCTAACTCTCTATGACACAAAATTAAATGTAGTCGTCGCTAGTGACGCTAGATCCTTCGGCATAGGAGCATGCATTCAACATATCATGCCTAAGTGATCTAGAAAGCCGATAGCTCATGCTTCAAGAACGCTGCTTCCTGCAGTATTCACAGATTGAGAAAAAGCGTTGAGTATAATCTTTGCAGTGACTAAGTTCCATCGATATTTATATGATAGCCATTTTATACTTGAAACCGACCTAAACCATTAGTCACAATCTACGGATAAAAAAAAGGATTACCTGTATACACCGCAAATAGATTGTTGCGCTGGGGTACAATCCTACTGAATTACGATTTCACGATACAAGATCTAGTATCGAAAAAGATTTGCCATGCGGATGGACTTTCAAGACTGACATTAAAAGAGAAGCCGATAAAGATGAATACATAAATGATATAAAAGAAAAATATAAATGACAAAAAGGTCAAGGAATGTTTTCCCTATGTATCGATGTGTTATTGTACAGCCAGAGAGAAGTAATACCTAAAACGTTGCAGAAGAGTTGAGAGACTTTCACACAGGATATCCGGGGATAAACCGGATGAAGTCTCTAATGAGAAGCTACGTATACTAACGTAACATAGACATCGACATAGCTACAGCAATAAATAGATGTAAAGGATTCCAGTTAGCGGCAAAATCCCGACCTTTAGTACAAAACACTTGACCGAAAACCGACCATCCATGGTCGAGGATCCACATGGACTTCGCTGTAGGAGAAAATTACTACTTAATTTTAGTAGATAGTTACACAAAATGGTCTGAGGTAATGCGTTGCAGGAATCCAGAAACAAACAACTCAATAGGATTCCTACATTTGCACGATTTGGTGTACCAGACACATTGGTCACTGACAATGGAACTCAATTCACATTCACAGATTAAAGAAATTTTGTGACACGTTCCAAGTAAAGTATATCACTACTCCTCCGTACCATCCAATATCAAACGGCCTCGCGGAGAGGTTCGTGGATACGTTAAAAAGAGCGTTGATAAATACATTTTGATACCAACGGAAAAAGCTTTGCAACAATTTTTGAAAATATATAGGATAACACCGCACCCTAATACACCGTCAAACATATCACCAGCTGATTTAATGTTTGCCAGAAAGCTAAAATCGGCGTTTGATAAACTATTGCAAAGACAGGCAATTACCCGAAACACTAGACACATGATAAGAAAGAAATATAACTCGGGAGATCGAGTATATTTCAAATGCTACAGGAATAACACATCTTACTGGGGATGTGGAGTAGTGGATAAACGCATTGGTGACTGTACATACATGATTAAAGGCGCAAAAAATACACATAAAAGGTACCTGAACCAAATAAAAAAAACGCCAAATTTAAGATGGTGATTATACAACAGCAGTGGAAGAAGAGGAAACCATGGGCATCATATACGGATCCTTTAATTTGGAACCGCCTCAATATACAAAGAAGCCTCGAAGATCAGGTAGAAAAAGAAAGTTTAATGAACCATTAAGGTGAAATCCCAAGGGAAAAAGATATTGACATCTGTGCGACTTCAAATCTTGGGAGGAGAGTGTTGTGGTGGAACCCACTCATTTATATATGTGGACAATATTCCACATAAAAAACAAGACTCGGTTAGTCTGAGTGTGTTTTAACCAGAAGCCAGTGAAGGCCGAGCCGAGAGCAGATATATTCTCCAGCCAAGACTCTCTTACCAGACAAACATTATGTAAATATACTGTAAATATATTTTCCTAATACAATTCTTAAGGATCTACCTAAGGTTTTTGAGTCTTCATTTTTATTGCCATATCCGTTATTTGGTTCAACCTGCAAACATAACAATATATATATATATATATATATATATATATATATATATATATATATATATATATATATAAGTGAAAGTGTACTTGTGTGTATGTGTGTCTGTGTACATTTCCCTACACAATAACTCTGTAAATTATCAGTCTACAGACTCGAAATTTTATATACAGGGTAGTGATATATGGGGAAAAGTGTAACTAGTTTCGGTCAGAAATTTAGATGATAAGGAGTAAAAGTTAACCGATTTTACATTTCAACACCGTCCGCCGTTTTTGGTATGAGCAATTGGAATTCTTTATATATTGTCCATGGACATATTTCTAACTTACAAACTGTACTTAAGCCGAAAAACAATAAATTTCATGGTGTCATAATAGAGATCAATGTTAAAAAAACAGAGGGGACGGATTTTCAGAAGGTTAGTATCTTTTTGAAGCTCGTCTCTTCAAACGACAAATACCGAAAAAAGTGCTAAATCAATTAGTTCTTCACCCTCAATTGGGAAGTTTTCTACAGAGTGGGGTTGCTTTTTTAGCCGATCTTGTGGAAAGACGTCTCCTCTTTTTAACTGTCTAGCATTAATTTAAACCTACAACACTGCCGGTTTGGCGTTGGTCGTAACACGGTTTTATCCCGTTCATTTCCTCCTTCCCGGTACGGGTTCGATCGTGCCTTTCCTACTATCACCGTTTTTTTTTATCAACACACACCTCCAAACACCCGGGCCACGCCGGGCCCCACTGATAGTATATATATATATATATATATATATATATATATATATATATATATATATATATATATATATATATATATATATATATATATATATATATTATAGTCTATACTGCACTGCTGGTATAAGAAATCAATATCAAATATAATGGATTAAATAAAAGTATATTATACAAAGGCGCCTTTAGTCATTAACAGACTAAGGATACCCACGGACGGGGTGGCTGCCCGTGCCATTATTGTGGCAGCAGTTGCGCTATCCTAAACCACACCTCTCCTGAGTCGATATTTTTAGATACCAGTGGAAAGTGAAGTCATTGTACAGGACGACTGGGAAGAAATGCCGAGATAAACCGAGAGAACATACAGCGCGTAGAATTCCCAAATAACAATCCATCTGGTACTAATCTGGCCCAACATGTCGTAACTTCGGTGATCTAACGAAAACCAGTTTGTTAACGCTAAAATACAAATGATTATTATTATAAAAGTGCAACATTCAAAAGTAAAGATGTGATTTGAATTAAAGTTAAAAATGAAAACAGTTATCTTCCTTCAATTCTACGTAAAAGAGAGATATTTATTTTTAAAGCGTCTCTCATATTGAAGAACGAGCTTTTAGTTTTATTTGTCAGTTTTGGCTTGTGTTTTAATAAGTCATCTGAAATGGACTTGTGATGTTGGGCGTATGCATGTGATTATCGATACTTATTGTGTGCTTACTGATACAAAACTGCTGTGTTTGAGCCTGTGAGGAACAAACACAGATAAAGTGTGTTTTATATAGTAGAGTATATATAGTAGAATATATAAATATATATATATATATATATATATATATATATATATATATATACTAGCTGTACCTGGCCACGCGTTGCTGTGGCTCAGTTTGTGAAAATGGAACACATTCCTCAAGAAAATTGCATTTTGTTCGTTTATTTACTTTTATTCTTTTTTGCAATTTTTGTTTATCAATAAATGTTGTTGTTTTTGACCCCAAAAAAGATTAATTTTTTATCATAATTTGTTAGGTGAAAGTTTTTTTTCAGGAAAACTAGCATTTTTTTAAAAAGAAATTTGGAAGTAAACGTTTCTCTTTGAAAACGGAATTTTTATTATAAAAAGAACAGATGAATGCTTTATATGAACACTGTAAAGTGTTATGTGAACGTAGAGAAAAGTTTGATTCTTTTTTTCAAGAGAATGTACAAATAATTATTTTTTTAACAGATATTCAGAAAATAAACAGAAAAATCCATCCATCATTTATTATGCAGAAAAATTAATAAAATGCTGATTTAGTGTTTCAACACTATGCTTATAAATTACGATAAAACTTGCTGTATATGCGCTGTTTTACGCTTGTTGTAAAAATGGAACGGAAGCTTAAATTTCGCACCGTTTTAATCTTTCTTAATTTTTTAATTGTGCCCCCCAAACGACTATAATCAAAACAGTAACATTCAACAAGTGTACTTTATGTATATAAAACACAAAATATTTTTTTTTTTAAATTAATAAGGCAAGGGAAATAATTAAAATTTTAAACGAAAAAGTCAGTTTAGTATATCTTTTTGTTATTTTTTATATAAGACAAGCTTACAATTCACATTGGAAATGTCAACAGTTATAGGTTTGCAGGTACGTTTACAACGAATAAACACTCCAAACTAGTAGATGTATCAGAATTTTTGTAGGAATTTTTGACACCCCTATCACGAAACTGCGAATAAAATATAAAGAAAACTCGTAATTTCTCTTTTAATAGTGGAGTGTTTATATTTTTATAGATTATACTTCAAAAATAAACTATTAAAGTTGTTTTAAAAGTAATAGAAATATTTTTTTTATTTAAAAAAAAAGCAGTAATGGATTTTACGAACTCAATATTTTTCATTTTTAAACTTTCAAATAAAATTCCAATAAACCGAATATAATATTTTAGAAAAACGTTTTTTTTAATTCACGCCCCCCCATTTACAAGTGTCTGTTTAATAGTAAATAAAATTATTCACTCACCAAAGTTTTATATATCACAATTGAAGAAAAAAAAGGTCAATAAATAATATATTAAAATTTAAAACAAAAAAGTAGTGTTTTTAGAAATGTACCTGTAATTTTCGACGTTTGTTTGTTTTAAAACCACGTTGTTTGTTTTTTCTGTTGTGTTTTTTATGAAACCTTGGTCCTTTCTCTTTTAATCGAAAAGAAATAGGGCTTGAATTACATTTTTCGAGTAGTTATAAGCTTGGAAAGACAGGGGGTCGAATAATTCACGGCTTCCATTTTGAAATGTCTATTAAAAAGTAAGTAATTAATTTACTCACCAAAGTGTTATATATCACAAATTGAAGAGAAAAGGTCAATAAATAATATATTCAAATGTAAAACAAAAATAGTGTTTTTAGAAATTTAACTGTGAAGTCTGAAGTTAAAAAAAAACGCTGTTTGTTTTTTTATGAAGCCTTGGTCCTTGCTCCTTTAATTGAAAAAACATAGAACTTGAGTTACATTTTTCAAGGAGTTATAAGCTTGGAAAAACGGGGTGGAATTATTCACTATTTTTCACGAAATTTCTGACACACCTACCAATCTACCCATGTTAGAACGGCTTTCGGAATAGACACCCAGCATACCCGAAAAGCTATAAAAGTTGGCGTGTCGAATATGAACGATGAGTTGGACGTAATGTAAAAATGTACCGAATTTAACAGGGAACGAAATTCAAATTTCCGTTCCATTTTTACAACAACCGTAAAGCAGACATATATATGCAAATTTTACCTAAGTTACGGTATTAATTCTATTTTTAAAGCAAAAAATATTTAGGTTTGCCTATAAATTCCTAAACTCATTTCACCCTAAATAATTTAGGTGACTGAAATAGGAATCTAATTGAATATTTAAGTTTCTGAATAGTATGCGAGAAATTCATTTTTCTTCGAGTTATATTGAATTCATTAATACGGACTTTAGGGGCTTTTTTTCGGAATGTTCTTGTAAAAATTATTTTTTATTGTTACAAATTACGATGCTTTATTTAAATAAAAAAAGCAAAAAAAATTCTTGCGTTTTTTTATTTACTACTGAAAACCATAACTTTAGTAAAGGTATTTTTTGTTTAAACAAAATAAAATATTTTTACTAAGAGTTAAGTAAAAATAATTCATTCATTACATTCGTCGATCATTATTTGATAAATACTGAAATGTTCATTAAAATTGGTTAATTTCCTGATTTTTGGCAAATTTTTAAGTAAAGGGGGGAGACAAAATGTTTATACACTTTGAGCGTCGGCATTCATTTTGTCTGTAGCTACCATTTGTCGATGAATATCTGATAGGAAAACGACCACGTATGGTTAATTTAAATTCAATTTCAACCACATGATTACATTATCAATAATCATGTGATTACACCCATTGAAAATTTACCGATAAATTAAACATATTCTGTTTGCATTAAGCCTATGAGATTAAAATATGCTTTTCTGAGATTTTAAAAAAAATCCCGCGAGATCAGGAGAAAGAAATGTCCAGAAAATCGCTAGATTTTTTACTTTTATCATCTGAAATGTTCAAAAATCGCTACCCCCCCCAAAAAAACTCCATATTTTAATTTCCTTCAATAAAAAAATTATAAATATACTATATTCAATATATAAAATGTTCCGTGTTATCTCACTGTATTTTTCTGGAACTATATTGAAGCGGTTAGCTCCCCCGAAGGCTGACACGTTTTTTCAGAGAGGGTATTTTTTTTGCAAGGAACAAATCATAAACTCAAACTTTTTATAATAAAAGTTAAATTGAAATATACTGCAAATAAAACATCACAATAATGGTCGAACATATTTTGAAATTAGAAAAATAAAAAACAAAAAAAAACTGTGTTTTTGCATGTTAAATGTATTTAGGTTTGTAGATAATTAAATTCTACGGTATTGGTATGTTTGTGTTTTTTTGCTGTTGTTTCTTGCTTTTTACAATTTTCGACTACAAACTTCTTAATTAAGCGGGGTTGCTTAGATAGTATTTTAAGCTAAACTTCAAAGGTTGGAATGCCCCCCACCTAAAATGTACTTGGAAAAATCGATTTTATAGCGAGAGTTGAGAATGGTTAGCCGAAATAAAAATGAAAAACAAAACAAATAATCAATAAATAATTGGTACCAAAGGCAATAAATAAATGCTACTTTCTTTTACTTACATGAATGAGTTTATTTTATGATATAAAGTATTTTCAAGCGCTTTTCTTTATTTTTTAATCTAAAATTGCAGGTGTGTGGGTGCCAAATATCTCCAGATTTTCTAGAATTCCCCGCTAGATTACAAAGGAAATCTCCAGATTAAGCAGGAAAACCGCTAAATTTGAAACACTGGTCACGTGACAGAAAGCGGTAATAAATAATTGTCCCTAAATAAAAAACTTGGCATATCGGTACAAAGAAAACCACCTATTTATCATAGAAAAAATAAGTATAATATTATAATTAATAAGAAATATATAAAAACAGACATGGATATAGTAAACATATTATACCAAAACGTGGAAGCCATCCGCCCAGTGGTTTTTTAGACTATTAATTGCGAATGAACCAAGAGTTACATGTATATATATGTATATGCATATATATATATTAATATATATATATACATATATATATTAGTGAAAATATAAGTATGTGGGTGTCTCTCTGTGTACACATCCCTACAAAATAACTATGTCATTTTTCCGTCTACTGACTCGAGATTTGAAATAAGGGATATTGAGATTTGGGACTCATTTTAATCTGGCTCTTAAGAGTCAAAGGTCAATTATTTGACCTTTCAAATGTTTACCAAACTCCTTCAGCAAATGTGGGCCGAAACACAAGAAATTGTAGACATAGGTTATTACGACATGGATAAAACTTTAAATTTGGTTGTAGCAAAAAACAATAAATGCTGAGCCGTCATAATTAGGGTTAGATTTTTTAAACAACTTGACGTATGTGATCCCTACGAAATTTCTCATCCAATTTTTGGTCGAAAGATTTGAAATTTTAAATAAAAAGTATTCAGACATAGGTCAAACTTTTTAATCGTTCTTTTTTGAAAATTAGGCTTCTAATATGTCAAAGTTTAAAAGACTGTAGCTTTGCCGTCTCTAGCAATCTTTTAAGCCAATTTTGGATCTAAATATTTAAAATTTTACATAATAGAGTACTCAGATATTTTTGAATAAGGTTTTGGGCGAAAATTTCGCTACCAAGAGGTCAGGGTTTTTAGAGTTTACTTATGCCGACTCTAATAAACTCCCCCGCAAATTATGGGTATAAACACTTTGAATTTGAGATGTAGGTTACTTCGGCATGGGGCAAGCAGTTTAATTTAATTAGAGCCCAAAACAAAAAAATGTAAATAGTAAAACTAAGGTCAAATTTTAAAAAAACATGCCGTCGGCGGTCTCTACCAACGTTTCATATGGTAGTTAAGAAAGCCTATTATATGGAAAGGCATTAGCGAACATATTCACACATTTTAATATATACATATACACATATAGTTATGAACAGTACGTAGGGTCCGAGCAAAGTCGTGCGGAAATGTTAGTATATATATATGTGGATTTTTTTACAATCAATTTTAATACCTTTTAAATGGTATTATATTGATTATTGTACCAATATTAACCTCGGTTTAGCTCGATGAGAATTCAGAGCAATATAATTTATACAATCAGAAAAAACAACACCTTTTTTTTAGTAGTACACAATTTTTGTTTTTATTATTTTTTATGACGTTATTATATATTTTTTCTTAGTCTGACAGCTGTTTCGAAGGGTAAAAGGACAAACGGTTGTTTTAATTATAACATACCGAATTTTCATTATTTACCGTTCTCTTCGGAGACAATTAAAATCAATTAATTACAGTCAAAAAATTGTTTTTAAAACTCACATGGGGATCGATTTTTTTTTTATCGAGGTTGCCATCTTTAAAAATTTTCCATGAGTTTTTTATAGTTCTATATTTTCTTTTTGTTAGCCTTATTTTCGTATTTTTTGGTTTTTTAATTTCTTTCCAATTTATGTATCTAATATCAATTATGTTAATTCTTATTTTGTTTCTTCTTTTATTACGTTTGATTTATTATTTACGAAATTATTTAATTAATTTTTTAACTTCTTCTTAAGCTAGTAATTTTTCCCTTTTTTTTCGTATCTCTTGGGTGTTTACGTTACATTTTAGTTTTTAGCCGTCTATACGTATTTTTTCTGTTATTGTTTTTTTTCGTATTTATTTTATTATTAGGCTAAAATGGTTATCATTATGTACATATTTATTATTTCTTATTCTTATATTATGTTTTTTGTTAATCATTTTCGTTATTTCCAATTTATAATGTTTAGTGTCAAGTTTACGGTCTTTTCTGATTTTGCGATTAAAGGGAATTAACTCTATCAATTCTTTGTTTCTTATTTATTCAGTCATTAACTTACATCTTTTAGAATTTGTGCATTTACCTTATAATTTAGTAGTTAAAGGGAAATAACTTATTTATTTTTTGTTACAATTATTAATCTTTGTCATTTTTGCTATTTTTTTTATTTATCATATTATTATTTATTAATCATGTGTATTTATGTTGTGTTCAGGTTTGTTATTTATAAGTTTATTTGCTATTCTAATATTTTTTATTCATTTATCTTAAATTCGGTTTTTTGGGTGAAAAGAAAATATTTTTGTTCAGTTTTTTGTCTATCTATTTGTTTACTTATTATCTATATCTTGATATTAGGAACTTATTTTTATGCAGACATATTTTATGTTGCTGTACGGTGATTTAACAATGAGTTTTTATCAGATGTTAGTATTTTGTAGGATTCTAGTAAACATAAGGAACATTTGCCTGATTTTGATGGATGATAACTTTTTGCCCTACCTATCACGGACCATTTCAAAGTGTACTCTATATTTTTGCTTTTTAGCTCACGTATCCATTCCCCAAGTGCAGTGTCATTATTATTTTTCTTTCTATTTGTTTCCCTCCCACTATGGTTATTATTAGTATTATTAGTGTTTGCTGTGTTATTTATTATATTTCTGCTACTATTATTGTTTTTGTTAAATGATGAAATATGATTGTTTAGCCGGGTTTTAAACTGAGTGCTCGTACTACCAATGTATGCTTTTACACCTCTATTAGTTTTAACTTCACATTTATATACAACATCTGATACGAGGCAATTTCCTTCTAACGGGCATTCCATAGCTACACGGCAGTTGCATCCACAGTTTTCATTCCTATTATTTTATAAGTTATTATTACTTGCTTTTTCTATTTTGGCTCTGTTCGTTCCTATTATATTTCTAATTAAATTTGGTGAGGTTGAGTAAGAAATTTTTACAGTGTTTTTGTTTATGATTTTACTTAATTTATTGCTTGGTGGAAAGTTTTTATCTATTATTTCATAGAATTCTTTTGGAATATTATTTTTAATATATATAGAGTATGGGATGTTGAACCATGTTTGTTGCTTCCTCCTATTCTTTCTATTTGTGTTAGTGTTGTTCTCCCTTCTTATTGTTTTTTCACGAGTGCTGGTACTTATGTTGTTATCAGTTCTGTTATTTGTTCCTATTTTATTTCTATTTCTATTCATTACTCTATTATATGATATTATATTTACATTTGTCCTAAAGTTAGTGTGTTCAGCATTATGGTTCTTTATGTACTGTATTCTTTTATTGTAACCTGATTTTTTTATTGCTTCGTTATAGTACTCCCTATTTTTGTTAAATTTGTCTTCATTAATTGATATTTTAGATAGTCTTTAAGATATGTTTGGTATTATTGCAGCTTTCATGGATGGTGGGTGATTAGATCTATTATCAATGTAGTACAATGCCTGGTTAGGTTTGTGGTAAGGTTCATAAGTTTTATTTATTATATCTAGGGTAAGGTCCAGAAAGTTAACGGTTTTGTAGTCTTCATTGAAGGTTATTGTTAGTCCTAAATCATTAAATATTTTCTTTATCTTAGTTTTTGTGTTCTTAACTATTCTTATACTACCATTTATGCAAAACAGAGCATCATCACGATATAGCCCACCTTTTAGCTCTGGAATCTCTTCACTTAGTTTCTGCAATATGTATAGGCCTACTACATCAGTTGCCTGACTGGAGTCTGCCGATCCCAACGTGATGTCGAAGTTTAGGTCCCTGTTATTCCTAGTCCAAAGTTTATTATCATATTTTATTATTGATCGTCTCGCTAAGTTAACTATATCTGTTTCCATTTTGGTTATGCTAGTGAGAGTTTTTGCAAAGGATATTGCATCTTTAAAGAGTTGTGGTGTTATGGAGGGATAATATGCGTCTATATCGAAGCTAATTAACATACTGTTACTTCTAATACTTATATTTTTGAACCAATCTATTACTTCATCTGAGGATATCCATAGGTGGTTTGTTATTTTCTGTTTAATCTTAGGTATAATGCTATCAAGAATTTTTTTTACTTATATTTCCTATGTCAGATATACATGGGGATATAAGCCTAATGTTAGGGGTTATATTAAAGTTTTCTTTGTGGTCTTTCAAAGTAAATCTTGGGGTTAATGGGGTAAATACCTTTATTTTATTGCTAATGCCTATTTCTTCACATATTTCTTTAATGGATGTGTTTATGCTATCTAACTCACTGTTTTCTGCAATTCTATATTTTTTCCTCAGTTCTGTTAGGATCAAGTCATTATATTTATTATAGTCTATGGAGTAAATGTTCATAGTTTTGTCTGCAGGTACCTTCAGCATGTCATCATCTTTGATCTTTTTAAATGTTTCATTTATTTTTTGTAGTCTGGGATTCATGTATTTTTGATTTTTCTTCTTTTTTAAGCCTTTTACCATGTTTAGCATATCAAGTTCGAAATTGTCAAGAGCAGGGATGTTTGGTGGGCTTTTTCTCGTTTTGATTCCATATTTTTTGTCAAATTTTGTTGGTTCTCTATTGTTTTCTTCATTTCTTGTGTTACTGTTGCGATCCTGTTGGTTTGTTTTGTTTTCCCCATTTTGCCACCTCATGTTGTGATGGTATACCTTCCATCTAATCCTTTTTATGAATTTTTGAACAGACTGCAACATGCCCATTGTGTACTTCGAAACAGCTGTCAGACTAAGAAAAAATATACAATAACATGTCATAAAAAATAATAAAAACAAAAATTGTGTACTACTAAAAAAAAGGTGTTGTTTTTTCTGATTGTATAAATTAGTATATATATATATATATATATATATATATATATATATATATATATATATATATATATATATATTTATATCATTTAAAGGAGATTAGAACAATAGTTTTAAGAGCTGGGTGTATTTTAATGTAACAGTGAAATTACTAGTTTAATTAAAATGCAGGAAAGAGAATGTGTTCGTTGTAATTTAGGTATATAATAAGCTCGATAGTTAAATGTCCTAGAGCTAATTCAATAGTAAGTAATGTGATTGAAAATTTAAAATTTTAAAATCAAATTATAATTAAATTAAAAATACGTTTCATAAGAAGGAACAACAACAAAATCAATTATCTGTACGATCGTTTCGGAAAACAATGCTTTTTATTGTGGTATACATCAAGTTACGTACAATAATTACATATAGTTTTTTAATAAGCAAGGTCTCCTCGTCAGCAATATTGAAGGGGTTTTATTGAATTTAAAAGACACCATAAATAAACCTAGCATTACAAGTAAGGCAGATGAATCTGAAAAAAATTGAAATAAAAGGTCTGGATTTAAAATTTATAAGAAAAGTAATATGGGTTAGAGATAGAAATAAATAGAGAAAAATATAGATTTGAATTTACATTATAAGTTTGCTTTAAAAATATATAGAGATATTTACCTTTTAATTATTCGCTTTTTGTAATCAGGAACTATGGTTAAAATACTCATTTAATTAATAGTAAATTTAAGGCTTTCAAATTTGGATCAAAGTTTTAAAAAATTTACCTCTGCGGTCTCTATTTGAGGAAGCCTATTATGTAGGAAGGTATTATGCACACTTTTTATATATACATATATGCATAAAATTATGTAAAGTGCAAAGAGGCCGGGCAAGGCCGAACTGAATTGCTAGTATATGTATTATGGTGAGAAAGTGTGTGTGTGTGTGTTTTACCAAACTATCAGTCTACAGACTCGAAATTTTATATTAGGGTGATTGAGATTTAAGGAAATCTTTTTAATCTTCTAAAACATTGATTATATAATGATAATTTGTATAAAAAAATCATAATGTTCCAATATTTTTAGTTATAACTTTCTTATAGTTTTACTAAAATAACTTGTCCTTTTCTTTTTCAGATTTAACAACTAATCTTTTACTTTCCCATGTAAAAATTTATCCACATTACTTCTTATGCTCGTATTTTTCTATTGTAATCCATGTTTGTTCTAGGTTTCCCAGACATTCACTAGTTCTTTGTTAAATTGTAGTTTTATTTCTTCTCTCATAAATATAGTATTTTACACATATGTCATAAATAGCGCTTTGAAAAATGTTATACTCTCAAGTATATATCTGACACAGGAAGACACAGTCAATCAATAGAGAACCACGTCAATCTATATAAAAAACATATAAGATATTAACGGATACATACGCAAGAGTCAAAACAATGAAAAGCATACGCTGTACTCACAGCACGGCACTCCTCTCCTTTGATAAAATCCCCTCTATTATCTCCCTTTAATTCTTTAATACTGTCTGTTTCACTTGTTACTTCTTTCCTTGCGACAGCATTGAATTAGTAACAACATTAGTGAGTGACGCGACATTGTTCCTATAGAAAATTGTCATTAAAAACCTAGCTCACCTCCTCATATCATTTTACGATTTTTAACACCGCTATACGTCATCATGACTTTTGTTTTATTGAACGAAATTAATTTTATTAATAATATAGGTGAGAAATGGATCTATAAACTGTGATAATAGTTTGAAATTTGGTGAAAAAATGAGTGATTGGTGAAGCTTTAAAGCAGTTATAATTGACTCAAACTTACACTTAACCATATATTTAACCGCCAGAATGGGAGATTATTAGAAAGACTAATACTTCCACTCATTGAACTCACCATGTCCCTTGTGAACTTGGGATAACTAGATTCAAAAATTTAAAGATAAACTGTTAAATATTAAACAAGAAACTGCTATACCCTGCAAACATTTCAGAATAAATGCACTTAAAGAACTCTAAGTTAAAAAGATCAGAATAACTACGATTGAAACTATCCTTCACCAAATACTCTCCTCCCAAAGAGGATGAGTGAGGTCGTAATTATAATCCTACCCAAATTGATTACATAAGTCACCTAATATTAAATTTCCTCAAGCATTTATACTATTACTTACCTAAATAAATACCTATATAATAGTATATCTGAAGAAAACCGTAATAAATTGTTAAGTGAACCTCGAAATAATACATGTATTTGAATGTTTGGGTGTGTATATATATATATATATATATATATATATATATATATATATATATATATATATATATATATATACGTAGGCGGATTAAAAAAAAGGTAAGTACGACAATATATAAAACTTTCTATACCGTTTGTATAGCCTAAATACTCTGAAGTTGTTATATATTATTATACATTATTTATATATTGTTATATATCTTATGTATATCTGTATAAGCCTCAAAGGACTAGTTGCTGGATCTGAAAATAGGCGTATGCTCTACAAGCTGAATTCACTAGAAATGTCTATGTAGTAAATAAATGTAAAACTTACAAAAAAGTAACAAGTGGTTGGGGGTTGATTAAAAGAATTATGTAGTGAATGAGTTCATATCCATTTCCATTTTAGATGTATCAGTTTGTGTCAGTTTACATATGTGTGAAGATTTGTATATGTGTAGGTATATATATATATATATATATATATATATATATATATGTGCATATGCATATTTATATATATATATATATATAGGTGTATATGTGTATATATTTACATATATATAGGTGTATATTTATATATATATATATATATATATATATATATATATATATATATATATATATATATATATACTATAAAAATAGGCTGTCTCGTATACGGAGATAAAAGCAATGTATATTACCAGAATGTATCGGTGTCTTGGTATGTATGTATGTTATGTATGTATATGTACGCCTGTGTAAACTATAATAATACGCTGTTTCATAAAAAAAAGGTTAACACACTACTGAATTTAAAAGGTCCTTTATTATTAAAACCAGATGTTTGTGTTTTGTGTATGTATGGCTGTGTAATTATGCGTTGTGAGTGAACGGGTATCTAGGTGTGTATATATATGTAAGTATATATATGCGTATATTGATGTATATGGGTGTGTATATTTCGTGTGTGTATTGTATATATCTGTGGCGATTTGGGGAACCATTTGGATGGGGATATATGTGTGAACCTGTGGATTGTCTGACTGTGTCTATGTATTGTGTGTATCTATCCTTGTATATGTATATATATATATATATATATATATATTTGTTTAGTAATTATACAGAAGTTCAGAAAACATTGGTACCGTCGGCTTCAAGCCCAACACGACGGGAACCCGTTAATAGTAACACGTAAATGATGTTCGGCTCTCGTCAGCCGGGGCAAATTTTTTCAGGTCCGCATTTGTTTGTTTATATAATGATGTATTATTTTATTTAACTATTGCTCATTCCACACTCTGTGTATTATATTTTAATCGAGTAGTAATGTTCTGCTTTTAATTTTTTTTTTATTTAATGCATTTTAGTAATTGTGTGCTGTTTGTTTTGTTTCCGGTCTGTCTTCTATTGATTTTAGTTGGGCAAGGGGGATAATTAATTAATCTTATTAGACTTCCCTTTCTTTTTTCAGTTAAGGGGAGAAACCCTTGTGTCAGTGGTCTAGGGGAGGTTACCAATCCATCTTATTTATTCTTTTAACCTTTTCTCTATTAAATATTATAATAGCTGAGGTTAGGTGTGTGATTTAATTCTAAATTCTTTTATATACTTTTATATATCTGTGCAATGTATCTCAGGCAGTCTTGTTCTTCTTCATATATACTAATTTTTATGCTTTATGTATACTGTCAAATGTGTAAATTTCGGTTACACATTACTAGTTTATGCGTTGTTGGCTGCAACTAGAATACTCTGGAGAACTCCTTTAGGTGGGGTCCTCGTTTATTGTTCTGTCTTCCCAGTTTATTAGTAGCGCTTTAGACATCCTTTGAGTGCCTCACTGCGTACGTTCAAACAGGTATTTTGAGGGTCATGATTAGCCTTTATGGTATGGTATTCTCCGCGTCACAAAGAGGGCATCGTTTTGCGGCTGATGAATATGCTGGTTTTCTTTCTATGATCCTCCATTTGATGCTGAATTGTGTTCCTTTGTCTTTAAGCTGCCATACTCGGGCGGCTAAAGCTGTCTTTATCCATGTATTTGCCCTAAAGGAACTGTTGCGCATGTAAAATCTCTGCTTGAACGTCCTTTTCGTCATCCCTATGTATATCTCTGGTTTATCGCTGATCTAATGAGTGAGTGTCACTTCGTATACGAGGGATTTAATGTTGCATTTAACCTCTGAAGGGCAATCTTCTCTGGATCTGCTAGAAAAACCCTCAATTTAATTTTCATTGCGTTCCTTTGCGATGATCTTTTTATTGATGGAGTGGTGGAATAGCTGTGTGTGTGTCGTGTTTCTATTGAATAGTTTGTGCAGCTTATGTTGTGGAGGGAAATTTCTTTCTAGCAGTTTCAGGAACGTGTTTGTGTTGAGGGAAAATGGAGGTGAGAACCAAATGAAGTTCCGCCTCCTGATGCGCTTTTCTTTTGTTAGCCGATTTTGGGTTGGCTGGTATTTGATGCTTTCCGTGAATCTGCTTTTTTTGGAGAGTCATTGTAATATGGGGCTGTGGATATTCTTTTGCTGATATTGGAAATCATGTTTTTGAAAACCGTAGGCTGGCTGACGAGATCCGAACAACATTTACGTGTTACCATTAACGGTGTCCCGTTGTGTTGGGCTTGAAGCCGACGGTACCAATGTTTTCTGAACGTCTGTATAATTAATAAACAAATATTTAGTCCTTATATCGAAAAAAGTTTTTCTTCGTACTCGAGCATTTTCTCGGAACTCGTCCCCCAAAATACAGTAAACATATATATATATATATATATATATATATATATATATATATATATATATATATATATATATATATATATATATATATATATAATGTTTTATTGACACCTGTATCCGTTTTTTTAGTGTTATTAATGTTATTAATACTATTCAAATTATTATGAATATATTGAGTGTGATTAATATAATTAGTTCTAGGATAATAACAGTCATACGATATAATATGCGGATTTGTACGTGGCTGTTTGTGTTGAATGCCCGTGTGTTGATATAACTGTGTATATAAGTATAAATGTAAACATGTTATAACTGTATGTAAGCATTTTGTGTCTAGGTATGTATATAAGTGTGTATATATACACGGGTGTGTTTGTACGTGGATTTATCTATATGTATATATGAGGCGGTTGATACCCTTCGGCGTTCTATGTTTTTTTTATATTTAAACATTTTTTATTCATGTTTATCTTTATATTTATTGTCTGTGTTTCAGTGCGTGTGTGTGTGTGCGTAAAATACACCGAGCGGTGTATTTTCTACTTCTGAGTATAGATATATGTGTATCTTAGCTTCTAGAGTGTGTATATGTGTGTGTGGATTAAAGGATACTGGGCCACACTCTATGGTCATTAGGAATGTCTATAGTTACTGACCACTGACCAAGGCGAGACATAATCCTAAATTCTCAAGTACTTTACCGTAAAAACTAACAGATGGGATAGATAAAGATGAAAGAATATAAGAAAGGGAAGTAAAAAAGAAGAGGTTTAGTATTTGTAAAGATAAAAAAGGGATAGATAGTTTCAAATACCTTACTTATCCTCACCCGCACATAACCCCCACCCATGTTACAATCTAATGTTGTAAACGAAATAAGAAATTCTTTTTGTCTCGAAATATAAGTTTTCGATGGTAATTCTTGGCCTGAAGACGTAATCACCCAACGCGTATGATTAGAGACACATGTATGCACATATGTAGTCATCGGTGTTTGTATAAAGAAATTTGATATATATATATATATATATATATATATATATATATACATATGTATTTATATATATATATACTTTTACATGACACTCTCTAATTTTAATAATCCGCATAACACCACTTTATGAAAAATATAAATAGTTACCCGTACAACATAGAAACAATGTCAAGTGCTTTTATTGTGTACTTGTGAGTACATGTGAAAGTAAAACATACCTCTTTGTTTCATGCCACTAAATAACGTGAACTTTGGCGCTCCTTTCTAAATACAAAACCTGTGATTGCTGCCGGGCCTTAGGTGCAACATTTTCAATAGGCCTATGTAAGTCGACGTCATCGATTGTCCAAATGTCTGATACAAAAATATTTGATGAATGCAATAGATCAGTTAGGTTTCTCTTTAATGGTTTCACGCCGTGGAAATCTTACTCCGCACTGACGAAAATATTTCGTCCGTCATAATCGGAAACTGGTGCGTGGTTAATAATGGTAGTTTTTATAATACAAGCTGAAATAGAAGAATGTCAAATAGGACTCAAACTCTGTTGTGAAGTATTTATAAAAGCGACTCGGAATAGAAGTTTTCGTTAAAAAATCTATCAATGAATTGAATAGAGTTAGGATTGCATGAAATGTATGTGTGCTAGACAATTCTAATTATATGCCATTTACTTACTCGTCTCCAAGTTACTTGTTATATCCGTCTCTTTCGAATACTGCTAGTAACGGTCATTCGCATTATCTGTATTTCCGACAGAAATACATCAGTAATAAATAAAAACTGTCATTTCCACGATAATTTCCGAAAGGGTCACAATGTTTCCTTGGTATATTTCATTGGTACTATATAATTTGTATCACTATTGAAGCATGGCGCCCTTTCATATTGGGATGGAAAAGACAACAAATCTAAAAAATATGAGACTAAGTAAAAGTATAGATAGAGAAAAACGATGACGACTCAAAATGCAGAACAAATTCAGATGTAGTATGGATTAAAACAATATGGAAACAATTATTTTAAATGATATATAATATATGCAGTTAAAAAATAACATACACACACTAATATATATATATATACATAAATATATGTATACTAGCATATATGCAGCATTTTTATTTAAACATTCTAAAATAGCACGCATTACTTTTTCTTAACAATTTCTTTGTAATTTTTCGAATGATCAATTTTATATCTTTCTGAATATATGCAGTATTATATATATATATATATATATATATATGCGTGTACATGTGCATTTGTGTGTGTTTGTGTGTGCCTTTGAGAAATAATTGGTCATAGAATAATTAGTTATCAGTAATTGGTACAACGAAAAATATGATAGGTTTAAGCTAACACAATTCGTACTACTACTAAAACGGCCTTTGCTCAGTAGTTTAAGAACAAGGAAGTAATACCTGTAAAGGTGATATTCTTTTGAAAATGATGGTTCAATTCTCAGTATATGTGACTTAAAAATAAAATTTTGAATTCCTTGGGACCTCTTTCCAGTTGTGGCTGGCAGAACCAGACCATAAAACCCCCGTGAGTAATAACGTGTTCCGTCGGGTATTTTGTCTAAAATTTATGAGATCGCCAGAGAAAAGTTCGAAGAAGGTCGGAGGTTGCGTTTACCAGAATACTATGAAAATGACAATGAAGATGAGAACATCAGTCTTAAACATCCGATACCTAACCATTATCTATAAACATAATATAATAAGTGTGTGCTCTATACAGAACATTTAATTGTAGAAACTATACAAGTATGATACATATTTTGTCCGTATTATTTATTAATAAATTAGGTTGTTGAAATTAGATGATGATTAACAAAGATTTTCATAAATAACTTTATAATTTCAGCGTTAACTAACCACGTATTAATAACCGACTATATTATATGCATAAAAGTTACTAAAATGTATGCGTTAAATATACAAATATGTTTGAAGACAATAAAGGACGCCAGCCAATAGAATGGACCTACCTTCGTCTCGAACATGGAACGTCATCATCGCAATCAGTCTTAACCCAAGTCTATGTCTCACTAGTAGGGATTTATTCTCACAAGGGATGACATCACGCACCTATCCTAGCGAGCAATAAATATTTTCAGAATTTCCTTGCGGTTTGCTTGATCTATCATAATTAATAAGACTTTCTTTTGTGCGGCGCGGTTGCTCAGTTGGAAGAATGATTGCGTCGCATGCAGGAGGCTCGGGTTTCGAATCCTGAGTGCGGATGTATCAAACTGATAAGCCCAGATGAGGGCGAAGCCCGAGTCTTGAACTTCCGGTATGTTGGCTTTCGTAGCTCTTGCTTGCTGCAATATAGTCTGGCAGTGGAAATAATTATATATTCTCTCACACATTATGATTATATACACACACACACACACACACACACACATATATATATATATATATATATATATATATATGTGTGTGTGTGTGGGTGTAATAGAATACATACATATTCATATATACATTTCATAATATATTCTCATGACATTAACTCCTCTTTCAGAGGTATTAAAAAATCTTTCATGAAAGCATTTATAAAATTCATTTTTTTTGCAATCAAATAATACTGGCTACTAATGTTTTTGATATCTCGTTTAATATATATATATATATATATATATATATATATATATATATATATATATATATATAATAAAGTCCTCAGCCAAACAACGTCGCAGATCCATGACAGTCAATGAACCGGAATTCAAGACTCGAGTTTCGCCCTCGTCGCGACAAGGGGCGCGGTCATCCAACCAGGCAAATACCCCAAGCCGATGTGTCACAAGTAGGAGTGTTAACTTGAAAGGGCGATGCAATCCAGGGATTCTAACCAACCGAGTAACTTATGATAGGATTTTCAGAATGTGAGAGATTATATATAATAAATTCCACAGCCAAACAATGTCGCAGCCCAAAAGAGCCATGACAGTTTACGAACCGATAGTCAAAGACTCGAGTATCGACCTCATTTGGGCTCATCAGTTAGACATCCGAACTCAGGATTCGAAACCCGAGGCTCTTGTATGCGACGCAAGCACTCTACCAACTGAGCAAACCACCCGCATACAAGAATTTCTATTAACCAACACAGATCAAGCAAACCGCGCCGAAATCCGACTTGGAAATGAATCTACTTCGTCTCGACAAGGGACGCGGTCATCCAACCACCAATAACCCCAAGCCGATGTGCCACAAGTAGGAGTTTTAACTCGAAAGGACGATGCCATCCAGCAATGCTAACCAACCGAGTAACCTATGATAGGATTTTCAGAATGTGATAGTAATAGTAAATTCCACAGCCAATAACGTCGCAGCCAACAAGAGCCATGACAGTCAATGAACGGGAAGTCATTTGGCCCATCAGTTAGACACACCCGAACTCAGGATTTATGTATAACCTGTGTGTGTTTCTGCGTAACGCTTACATACGGATGGTTTAATTGTTATGTACTTCAATTTCTTGTAATACATATTTTTCCCAAGAACTATTCATGAGTGTCCGTTCCGGTTTCGATTATGTCTGATGACACTCAAGTTATTTAATTATATTTATAAATAATTTAACTAAGAATTCTTTATTATTCAGGTTTCAATTTCGATTATAGCTGATGGCATTTCACTCATCTATATTTTTATAAATATTTTTATCAGAAATTCACATACGTTTTCGTTTCGGTTGTCACTATAGCTAATGCCACTCCGATAAGGTATTTTTAAAAAAAGAATTTTATCAAGAATTCTTTATAAGACTTGGTTTCCGTATTGATTTTCGCTGATGCTAGCTTAGTTAATATTTTTTTATAAATAATTGTATCTAGAATTATTAATGAGTTTTGGTTTCGATTTCGATTATTACTGAAAGAACCAAAGTTATATATGTATATATATATATATATATATATAATTATATATATATATATGTATATATATATATATATATATATATATATATATATATATATATATATATATTTGGGGTCCGTTTTCGATTACAACTCGTCATATATATATATATATATATGTGTATATATATATATATTATAATGATAAAGACAACAAAATAGAGAACATCAAAATAAAAAAAGCCCACGCTAAAGCAACAAGTTATAACCCCCTCCCAAAAAAAGACAAAGACAAATAAATAAATAGAAATAAATAAAAATTATAAACATGTTAATCATTCATTAATCCCTATTCACATTTGCTCCGAGGCCCCACATAGCTACCGAACTTCCGCTCCATAGTCTAACATGCTTTGAATCGATCTGTTACGCCCACCATTTGAAAAGGTAGGTGTTTTCGAAATTAATAGTGGATATTGTCGCAGACATAACAAGTAAGACATTTTACCTAATACAACTGAATATATATATATTATGTATGTACTTATTGATTTGTAAATCGCCATTGTTCTCGTCTTCTCTTACCAAAAACGACTATATTTCATTCCACGCATTGTGACAGCCTTCTAAATCTCTACTCCATACCTATCCCACACAATGCGACAAGCACAGTACATATCAATCCTATATTTTTTTTTGAATCGCAAATTTATAATATATAAAAATCCACAAGTATTGAGTATATAATTTAAGCATATTTGATGACCTGGTTTCGACGAGTGTCTCTGCTTACTTGAAAAATACTTTTGCGCTTTTAAGCAAATAGCTACAATTGTATCCAAACGCCTCCATTTACGCTGGGTATCTACAGAATGCCAACATCAATATATTACATCAATATATTACTTATTGATCGGTACCCTGTGGAATTGTCAACATCCTCGCTAGTTATATAGAAGTATTTTATTTGCAATTCTCCAAAGTCAGAAATATATTATAATAGTTCGAAAAATTGGCATATAAAAAACCACAGTTCCCTGGACGAAGTTCAGCATAATAAGGATCATTCAGACTGGGCTTCTCCAGCGATTTTTCTATTTTATGAGATTGTTTGTTTAATTATATACTTTTATTTTAATGGTTTTATATCTCTTAATTTGTTGTATGATATGATTAAGACCTTACAACTTTGAGAGGTAATTGAAAATCTCTCTACATCAAGATTGAATTGTCTATACTTAAACGAGAGTTAGGGAAACACAACTCACACAACATCTTATGAGAATGGAGCAATTTTACAGTAAGTGCCACACGAGCTGTAAAATACAGGTAAGAATTATATTACATATGCGTTTTTATACTTGCAGTCTTGATCTGTTACAAAGGGTTCGAATGGCTTGTTTCTCTATGATTATATCCTACATTCAACGGGGTAACTTTGAAAGCAATTTATGTTTTTAGGTTCATCACACCCCGTAATCAGTCTAAAGTTCGCACTTGTAAACAAACATTACATCACCTTACTTCATATACAAACCCTTACCATTGGTAGTGTAATTTTACAATAGTTCGTGCTCGACATAGGCGGCTAGGTCATTAAGTGTTGCATTGACCACACGTTAAAGACATCGTACGCATTTCATATAGTGTTCTTAGTACGAAAAAAGAAGAAAATCATTGCACAACATTGACTTTTGCTATAATGAATACTGTAATATATTTGCTACGGCGATATAAGCATGTGAATATTTGATTTCCCTTGAGTCCGTATGCATTTTTGATCGGTATTTACTTTTACGCTATTCAAGATGTTCCTCGTATAAGAGAAAATACAATTTTTCATTTGCATAAATATAATAGACGTGTACCGTGTACACTTATCGATAAAAGCAAGCTTTATGTAGTACATTCGCTAAGAAAATGTAACCTCCATATATGCACTAGTGAAGTAATTGCACTAATAATATAACTCGATTTTTCATGTCTGTTTTGTATTACATGTGCACACAATAAGTTAAATTAATATATTTTAATGTATTAACTATTTTCAGGTTGTCTTATTCAGAGTCTGGTTAGTGAAATGAATTATTATATGCTTCACGTTTATCAATTTTTCATAGCATTTAATTTTTTTGCACTTGTATTTGAATTTTCATAATATAACTCAGTTTTGCAAATGTATGGAAATAGCATCATAGCTTGATGCAATTTATGTCAGGAACCTTTAACATAAAGGCAGTTAAAACGGCATTAAGAGCAAAAATAATCTAGATAGTATAAATGTATATATATATATATATATATATATATATGCATCTTCCTTTTTTTAAGCAGTGCATTGCATTGCTCGATGTTTGCCTTGATAGATAATGTTCAAACTATTGTTATATTGTGAATTAAATATGTACGTTTTTCCCCGATGGATTCCGTCTTTGGGAAATTTTAGGCGTTTTCACATCATAGCTGCATTTTAATTTCCTTAAATGATTGCTATATATAATGTTATGACAAAAAGTTAATGGCCGATCTTAGTGACCAAACTGTTGAATATAAAGAAGTGTAAACATTAATTATTTTACTATATTTTCACGTTCTTAACGTATATGATCACAAAAACCCATACGATTACATTTATGACAAATGACTATTAGAAGCAATCAATTATACATTAGAATATCTTTAAGATACCTTCTTGAATTTATCAATCATAACTTTACACAAGAAAGAAAGCTACGCTCAGCTGATATATTTTTACATTTTTAGATTTTATCGTCATTGGATACTTTACCTTTCACAGACTATCCATTGACGTGAGATCACTTTTTTCTTCACCCTATTCCCTATGCTTCATTTGTGTTATCAAGTAAGATTTTGGACTTAATTGCAGTTTCATCAAAAACTTTTGCATGCAAAATCTCGATCCCAAATTTTACTAATTCCTACCGTCTGATGAGAAGGAATGTATTTCTTCGAAACTCCGCGGATTAAGGACTATCTACTTATTTAGGATTTCCTTTTCAAATGAAATATGTTTTCACTCTTTTTCAAAGTGTTTTTTTTTACATGTTTTATTTACTAGTTGCTCTTATTATGAGCTCTATATTCTATTTGCTTTTATCGAGCTTTTACATCTGGTCGAGATTACTTTATATATATTAATTCTTTAATATTTATAATATAATTTAGTTTTGCCATCTTGGATCATTTTGGTAAATTTAATTGTATTTTTTTATTTTACACACCCACCCACATACACACACAAACACACACACACACACATACATATATATATATATATATATATATATATATATATATATATATATATATATATATATATACTAGCATTTAAGCCAGGTGTTGAACGGCGAGTGTTTGGATGTATATTTTGAGCAAAAGAAAAGCGGTCATTTTTTTTTTTAAATTTGCCCCCTTTTACGACCCCTTAACATTTATTGTTTTGGGCATAAATCATGTTATTAAGTTAATCCATGTCTAAGGAACCTATATAAAAAATTCAAATATTGATACCCAAAACTGGCGGAGGAGTTTCGTAGAGTTTGCAAAGGTCAATTCGTTGAATTTTAATCCCTTACTAGCAAAATTTCTCGCCGAAAAGCGATTACAAAGGTTTTCCCAATTCTCACTACACTGTATATCAAATGTTGAGTTTGTAGACTGGCAATTGACAGAGATAATGTGTAGGGGCATGTACACTGAAAACAGATACACACAGACACTGGTCACTTATATATATATATATATATATATATATATATATATATATATATATATATATATATATATAATGCAGAATAGGGAGAGGGCTTAAATAATAACGTTATTATTTAGAACGCTCCGTAATATGTGGAGAGGAGGAAGTTTTCTGGTATTCTGTAATTTCCAGTTACAATTTAATATATAAAACAGAAAGCCATTGTAAATATAGGAAGAAGGGGTGTTTTTAACTGTTCTGTACTTTCACGTTGCAATTTATTAAACAAAAAGTGACTAACCTAGAATACTGACTGTGCTGAAATAATAAGGTTATCAGTTTGAAAGCCATTCTTATGATCTTATGATATATAGACATTTTTAACTATTCTGTATATTCAACGAACAATTTCTAAATAGTTTTAATAAAAATACCGATCGTGCTGAATAATAACGATTTTATTTAGAACGTAATTCTGTCATAACAGGATAGAAATTGATAACATTTTTCTGTTCTGGTGAACTGCAATGGAAGCTTGATCTAACGCCATGCTGCAAGCTCTAAAATATAGAGTTCCTAGTTTAAACGTTCTGGTTCTCTCAGACCTGAGAAAGTCAGACAGAGCAAATACGCTCAGAATTTATGTTTACCCTTTTCTGAGAGGACGGCCATCATCCAGATGCATTTGTTTCATACTGGACAGAGAATAAACAAGGAATACTGTGTACAGGTTTTAAGGGCGTTATGAAAAAGAAACTGTCGGAAGAGAAAAGCAAATCTGGGCAGTGACGTTTCTACCAATACATTGCACGTTGACTACTCAATCCTTATCACAGACTATTTGTCACCGATGACCGTCATGGTTATTCCTCGACCCTTCTGTTCTCAAAGCATTGATGCCTGTGACTTTCGGAAATCCATAAGGGAAACGTTAGTCGCTGTCTTTATGAGACATTTAAAGAAATGAATCAGGCTATGACGAGAGTTATTTGTAAAAATCCCAAAGTAGGGCTTTCATAGGGATACTAGAAGTCGTAGGAATGGTAAAAAATGCAATGATTCCGGAGTAGATTGCATCGAATGCGGACTCGAGTTAAATATGTGTACAAGTAATTGAAGTTTTATGCGAAAAAGTTTTGAAATTGATACCAGGAACCTCATATTTGTACAAATATATACATGCCTTAATATATATATATATATATATATATATATTTATATATATATATGTATATACATGTATATATTTATAAATATATATATATATATATATGTATATAGATATGTGTACACACACACACACGAGGTTAATGCAAGAGGGATCGATACCGAGGTAGGGTAAGATTAAGTTTTCTTTTTTTTTCATTTTACTATTGCTTATGTAAAACAAATATATATATATATATATATATATATGTATTGTTTGTGGTAGGAGCCATTAATTAGACTACAGCGCGTGTCAACGATATAAATATGATTGGTAATGTAAAGACCGGAGAAATCCAACGAGACAATCAGAGAGACGAGATCGAGAGTAGACGATTACGCAGCCTACTGCTGTTTCAGGGACGGTTTCCCAATGACTATACAAATTCAATCTATGTAATTATTGCCTTTATTCTTTGCTATGAATATATATGTTCTATGTTCATTTTGTGCTGTAGTAATTTATTCGTATGTGTTTAGCCGAGTTCAACAATGGCGACGACGTACGAAAAAACCATACAGTGGAAAAGTAATAAGTAGGAGCCTTCAACAACAGGACAAGATGTTTAAGAACCCAGAAAAAAGACAAAAAAAACTATTAACTAAATGTTTTTGCCTTAATCAAATTCCTAGGAGGTGTATGATGCATGCAGCAAACATCTCGACCTTAATTGAACGAATTTATTTTATGAAATGTACGTTATGTTGCAATTTAAAACATTATCTTTCATCTAGCAATTAAGGATATAGATATAAATTTTTCAATTACTTTTTTTTAAAAGTGCAACAGAATGTACAGGACAGAAAATAATTATAAGGTATTTTGATTCAATTAAAATTAAATATTTATACCTTACTTTGTAAAATGTAGAAAAGTCAACTTTGAAGATACATACATTTAAAATTGAATCTTGTGCCTTTATTTTAAAGCCTATAGTAAAAACATTGCGTTAACAATTTTCCTGCCTTAGATGAAATGCTTTTCTAAGTCGTTCATATTTGCAGAGAGTAAAAAAAACACCGTCAAAAGCAAGACATGAAACAAAAGCGACGTAAGTTGGTTCAAAATGTTTTGTTCAACTTATTTTTCTTTTTATTGCACAAATAAAAAAGATCTCATATACATGTTTATCTAAACATGGGAGTGTTCTCCAAAACTATAACCCAGTTTATCAAATCACAGCAGGAAAGTTAGCAGTGCCTAAATGACCAGTTGGCCTTATTAATAAGAGAACAACAACTAACGCAGCGAAAGTATCAAGAAAAACAATATGACTAGCTTGCTTTATTGTTGCAAAAACAAGAGGAAACATAGCAAAACAATAAAGAAAATCAATATGAAACACTAGAAATACTGGAAGGGCATGTCGCACTCTTGCAATTAAACTACAAGAAATACAATAATAAAAACATAAAAAAGAACAAAGGGGATTTAAAACATATTAACACAAACAAACAATGCCAATATCTGTAGAATACAGAACAAGCATTCAGAAATTTAAAGGTTAACCCTGGAAAATTACACAACAACTAGACAAATAGAAAATTCTGCTTATTTTAATACCACCATATTTTATTTCCTGGAAAATCGCAGCTATGTACCAGACGAAAAGTAACCGTTTAAAGCGTATTATAAACTTATCGCCAAAATGTTTGAGTCCTTAATTAATCAAGATCTTGTTCATACCATTAAAGCTTCTAAACAATCAATATAGATTTGTGGAAGCCCGTAGCAAAACAGATATCCTAACTGTAATCTCTGAACGTATATACCGTTCACTGGACAAAGCATGGTAGGTAGCTCTGTAGCTCTCGATATATCTAAGGCTTTTGACAGGGTTGTACACGATGGTCTTTTAAGGAAAATTAGATCATATAGTATCACTGGGATAATACATAATATAATTAAATACTTCTTAAGTATGAGAAATATTCAGGTTGTCCTCGACGGTCGTTAACTTAAAGAATGTGATATAAATGCGGAATGACCTCAAGGGTCTATCCTTAGGCCTTTATCAATCTTGATATTCATAAAGACCTCCCTGATAAAATTGTTTCTGAGATGGACATATTTGCTGTTGACAACACGTTCTATGACAGGCACGAGTGGAAAACAACTGAACACATATCTAATGAATCTTTTTCAACCAGCTATAGACGTCATGTTGAAATAGTTGAACTTTGCGTGGGCCTACTTAGACGATATCATATTAAGGAGAAAAACAGTCGACCAATATCTAGTGCATCTCATTCAAGTATTCCAAAAAAATCAGGACTTAGAGTTTAAAGTCAAAGACCCAAATTACGAATTTGGTTTGGTAGAAATTAAATATTTAGGATACGTAATCAACAAAATGTCAGACTTCCAAATCCGGGCAGGTCTACTGCAATTAGAGTCATGCCAGCGCCTATAATGTAGCGACAGTAGCTGTTTTCTAGGGCTCGCTTATTATTACCAAGCGTAGATTAAAGGAAGGCACAATGTAAGATCTCCTTTGAATGAACTATTGCCAAAAGACAATGCATGAAAATGGACAGTAGAGAATCAGAAAAACTCTCTTTTGAAAGCATTACAATCCGAAAGTGGATATGGTAGTGGCAAGTGACACAAGTTAATACGATGTAGGAGGGTGCAGCGACCTTGGCAAACGACTTGATGTACGTGTTCCATTTCAGATCATGAGTAATGGTCAAACCCAGAAGCTTGTCAAAATACGGGGACTCACCCAGACGAGAGCCATCTATCACAATTGATGCCAGATGGGGATCAGAGCGTTGATGATGTAAGGATAGGAGTTTGGTTTTGGATGCATTAAAGGTAACCAGCCACATCTTCCCCACTGAACCACGCGCTCGAGATCAGAGGAGAGAGAATCAGAGAGAACTTTGTCATTTACAGCATTGTTGGGTGCTAGACATTTGAAAGCCCGTTTACAATTTATTAATAAATATTAATGTAAATCGGATGACTTATAGAACGAAAGATTATCTCTTTATATACGAAGTATATAAAGGAAAAAGGGCACATAATTTAAACCATCCAATACAATTCCAATTGTCAAATTTGTAAGTGTAAATGTGGGGATTTTAGGTTACTTTCCTGCAATTAAGTTGAAAAAGTCATAGAAGAGATAATGAATATAGCAAAATACACGAATATTGTTTCAACGCATTTGTTAAAAACGTGTCGGAGATTAAAGATTAGACGTGGATTTTATCTTCTAGAAATACAATGATCCAAATCACAAGGCAATATTAACTATGAAATCATTTAAAGGTAATGGAATATGTATTCTGCGGTCGACTAGCTAGTCACCCGACGTAAATCTCATAAAAAATATAGAGAAACTTATAAGTTAAGGGAAGATGCAAAGCATCATATAAACATTAAAGAACTTAAGAATATTTGCGAAGAAGAATGACTGTAACAACCAGAAGGATCTTATATATAATAGAAACAGTTATGGAAAGGGATTGAAGGTTGGAATCTAGAACAGAGAATATGCAACTAAATATGTGTTAAATACTTTTGCGTATGTGACATTTGAATTTTTTTTTAATATATATGTTTCTACTAAGTATATCTTAATTCGCCTGGAATTTTTAGACCGATTGGTTTAAGTCCTGGTAAAACTAAGTAAGCGTTTACGCATATTATCGAATTTTTATCAAACAAATGCTTGGAACCATTGCCAAAAGGGGAAATATGATGGAAAAAATGAAATCTGATTCATTCGAAACCTTAACCCTGATCTAATAATTATTTTTTAAAAAAGAAACATTTTCACCTGGTCAAAATGATCAGACCACTAATAATTTATCCAACAAAATCGATTATAAATTACTAAAAAGGGTCTCAGTATTTAGTATAGCCTCCATTATTAGGAATTACTTCAAAAATTATCTTCGGCATGCGTGCGATTGAGTTTGTTAGCAGTTGCGAACGAATTTATCTCATGCATTGAAAACTGAATCAGAAAGTTATTTTATCGAATCATATTGGGTTCTATCCTTCAACACTTCTTTTGTCATCAATCCCCAAAGATTTTCAAGGGGATTGAGGTTCAGAGAACATGCAGGATTATCTAACAATTCTATATTATTTGAAGAAAAGTATCCTCGTGCTCGTCGAGAAGTGTTTATCGCGGCGTTGTCTTGCTGGAAAATCCAATTTCTTCCACACAAACGTGGACCTTCAGTCCTGACGGAAGCATTTTAAAGCAGTGAAAGCAGGAAAAGAACGGGGAAAAACTGGCGTCTTTGCTGTTACGACCATGCAAAGCAAGACAATCGAAACGAAAGAATGAATTTAGAAAATATCGGCGAAAAAAGATCCACTCAGGTGAAGTGAAGGTATTAATGTCTTAAGCCAATTCACGATATTTGTCGTCTTAAAAGTCGACCTTCAAAACGATACTGATCTCGTAAAAATGCGCCACCTTTGTCGAAAGTTTTAGGAAGGCATGCAAACATATATACATACATACAAACATTCATACATACATTTACATATTGGTAACAAAATATTTTCGACCCAAACCGATTAAAAAGCTTTCCCTATCTCTTAATACTCTTTATATAAAATGTCAAATGTTTAGACCAGAAATTGTCTGAGTAATTTGGTAGAGACCACAGAGGTGAATTTTTTAAAAACTTTTACCCCTATTATGACACTTTAACATTTATTGTTTCCGGCTTCAATGAAGTTATTAAATTAGATCCATGCCCAATGAACCTATATCTACAATTTCAAGTGTGTAAACGCCAAATTGTTGTAGGGGGTTGGTAGAGTTTTCAAAGAGCAAATCGTTGAACTTTGACCGCTTTACAGCCAATTATTTGGCCGAAAACAGATTAAACAGATTTTCCCAAATATCTGTTCCATGTATATTAAATCTCGAGTCTGTAGTCTGTAAATGGACAGAGTTATTGCGTAGAGAAATGTACACATACACACAGATACGTTCACTTTTGTAGTTATACAGATATACGCATTTATCATTAAAACAAGGTAGTGTGTGAATATATAATAAAGTGCCAGTCATGTAGAAATGGTTTAAATCATCACCGCTCACTCATTTATCTACCAAATGGCAAGCAATCATTACAGTTTATAGATTACCTTCTTTTATATTGTGAATAAAAATCAATATTTGCTAAATGAAACAAAAGTTATAATAAATTTACTTGTGTTTAAACTCGTAATTAAAAAGTAAGGAGGTGATCTACATATTTTGACTGGTTATTATAGAAACCACGTCGCGGCAGCGATTACTGTTGCTACCAATTCACCGCTCACGCGAAAAGAGAAGAAGCATGTGTAAAAAAGAGAATGCAAGAACTAAATGGAGTTAATTGGGGGGTATCGTTAACAATCAAGTGCCATACATATTTATTACACATGTGTATGTTATGTTTATGAGCGGAAATAAAGGGACTGTAATTAAAGGAAGAACAAGTAAATTTACTGGAAGCCTGAAAATATCATGGATTACAATAAAAAATGAGAGCATGAAAAGTCATATGGTTAAGCTTAAACATAGGTAAAGTAAAGTACTTGTTGTTTTATCTGTAAAAGAAAAGGGCAAGACATTCTTTTAAAATATAATAAATGTATAACTTTAAATATTGCATTATTAAGATTTGTTTAAAATTCAACTTATATCATTATATGATCAATTCCCATTTAATTTATTTAATTTACATTATCTGGACGACGGTGGTATTGAATCGCCGTAAGCAATCACTGTAACACCGTAACACTATCATAATTATCGGCCGATGATTTTGCATGTCTTATTTATCGATTAAATTTAAATGTTTCGTGGAGGCAATATATGGTGTAATAAGACAGAAAATACTAGTGAAACTCAAAACTGAACCCAACCTTATGCTAAAACAGTGCTTATTCATTGGAAAAACATAAAAAATAACGTGCATAGTGTGCGCCAGACAAGTAAACTATACATCTAAATTAGAGATCTCCGGGGAAAAGGGAAAAAGCACCAAACATTGTCTCAGTTTAAAGCAAAGAATAACGCTAGAAATGAAAAAAAGTTCAGATCCTACACCAACTGACTCCCGGGGACAGGGCCTATACTGAGCCTGTTTTTCTCATTACCAGTGACAAATTCTAGAGAACATGGACCAATTTTCCATACCGTGGAAGTACCGATTCATCGAAAGCACACAGCGATCCCTGCAGAGCATTATAGACATTTGCTGTGAGGAGTATCGCACTAACCCCAGAATTCCCTCGGACACCTAATCTAACAACGCCAGGACCATCTTAATTGTAAATAATCTTAGATGGTCGGGCCACATTGTTAGGATGTCACATTCTCAGCTGCCGAAATTAGAAGGAAAGAATACTCAAGGAAGAAAAGACATATTTTTTTCTTAAACCAAACAAAGAAGTGTGATTGATATAAGTACACGTTTGACATGCAAGCAAAAATTAGAAAAAACATTAAGGCAGACTAACGCCAAATGCACAGTCCAATTCGCGTAAAATCGAAATTCGGACGTAGAGAAGGGAAAAGAAGCAAAAAGGATTGAATATAACTCCCCCGAAAAAAATGATTCAATAGAAATGAAGTTGAATACTATCACTTTAAATCAGAGTTCAAGCAAGGTCTTTAAGAACACAATTGAAGTGAAAGCGGTCTACACCACATTCTATAACATACGCTTAGGAACGATAAGTTGGATACATACTAAATCAGTTTTTGTTAAATTGAAAGCAAATAAAAAAAAATGTAAACATTGTAGCATGTAATATGAGAACATCTATATATTCTGTTATGAAATTTAGAAAATATACATACATTTTCAACTCGTAATGTTTAATCTTATTACTTTATATATTTTGCATTATGCACATTAATGTAAAATATAAAAAAAATAAAGTAATAAAATAACTATGTAAATTATTCCAGTCTACTATGCTAAGTATATTATATTTATTGTCGTTGCCTCAAACTAATAAAGAACGATTTAAAATCTTGTCGAATAGTTATACTATATAATGTAAATATAATAGGCTCTTCTTTAAATTCTCTACGATAGAAAAAGAGCTGAGGTATAAGACAATGGCAGAAACATTTGACAAAAATCTAAATTAACGATTCAAAATGATTAGAAAAATGACGAAAACACTTCAAAATGGCTACTAAAGGGAAACCTTAGTTGAGAATTTGCATCATAAATAAGAGCTCCACAAGTTACCGCAATTAAAAATAACCATATTAAAGCAAGGATTGAAAAGATACAAAAAAACATCAACTGCAGAATTTCGAAACTGGCATTGGACAAACTATTTCACTAGATGATTTTGTAATTAAAGAATACTCTAACTTCCAAATCTGCCCCCTAAGATCGCCATGGGCAGGGAATATAAGACTATTTTAAAGACCGTTTTCCATGTGGTGAGGGCATCTCCAGAGAAGATCCTAATTTGCCCTATATGTGCTTCCGGGTTTCACTTAATCACTCGACTGAATGTATATTTACTCTCTATCGCCCCCTCCCAAAAGCGGAGTTACTATCTTTAAAAGCATATCTTAGAAAATTGACCACGTCCTATCTGCTTATCCTTCAGCTAACATTTATGTATGTGGAGACTTCATTATTCACAATGGTGAATGGTTGACTCACTCAAACAAGACCGGTCATGAGGGGAGGTTCTGTCATGATTTCTCCATTGCTTACGACCTCACTCAGATTGTTCACGAACCCAGACGTGTGGCCGATACTGACGGCAATTATGCGAGTCTCCTAGAATTCTTTTATCACAACTGTCCCTGAACTATGATCAGTTTCTTTTCTGTCTCCTCTTGGATCTTCCGACCACTCTGTTGTATAAATTAAGATAAAAATGAAATGTAATAAGTCCTCAGACGTAACTCTCCATCATACAGTATATCGATACAGTCTGGTTGACTAGGATAGCTTCCGTACATTTATATCAAATCTAAATTTGCGTTCCATGTTTAAAAAGGGTGTGCCCTCTATAGTATCAGACTTGACGGAATAGTAAATTGTAGGTTAGACCGTTTCATACCCACGAAAAAGTTCCAGCAACACCTAACATCAAACCATAGTTCTTTCCAGAATGTGACGCTGCAATTTAGCACAGAAATCACTTTTTCCCATTGCTTTCAACGTAATAGATTTATGGTTAAAGACGCTTTCGGGACTGCCAGAAACCATTGGTTGAAATTAATAAAGAACACTAGAGAGCTGTATGCCCAGTACATAAAGTCCAAAGTAGTTTATCAGTGGCTTGGTTCTCACTAGTTTTGGCAAATAGCAAACAGGATCCTAGACAGAAGCGTATGCTCTATCCCAACTATCATGAATGGACCTGAGGTAATCTCTTCAACAGCAGAAAAAGCCAAACTCTTTGCCAAGAACTTTGCAGATCATTCTACCCTTTGTGACTAATGCCGACACACTCTAATACTTCTTGCTGTCTCAGACAAAGCGTTATTTTTTATATACAAATATCAGTACGTGATGTTGCGAAGCTAATCAAAAACCTTGATTCCTGTAAAGCAACAGGCGCTGACGGTATTTCAATTGTAGTACTCAAAACCCTGAAACAGAACTAGCGACCATACTTACAAAACTGTTTAAACGATGTCTTAAGGAGAATTGCTTCCCTTCACCATGGAAAATCTCATCAGTATGCCCTTTATTTAAGAATTCAAGTGATTTCTGATCCCCTCTCAGTACAGTCCAATAAATCTCCTGTACCTCATGACTAAGTTGTTGGAGTCTGTGTTTAATAGAAAAGCAATCAACCATCTAAGCAAAAATAACCTTCTTTGTTACAAGCAATATTGTTTATTTTCTGCTAGATCTACAACAGACGTGCTTACAGTTATATCTAATAGAATTAGCGAATCTCTCAACAGAGGCAACCTTTCTAAGGCAATTGCTCTTGACATATTAAAAGCCTTTGATGGGGTATGACAATGAGGTTTACTTCACAAGATCTCCAGCAAGAAATATATTCTCGATTATTAAATCATTTCTTCCGGATAAGTTTATAAGTTTAGTAGTTGACGGGCAAAAATCAGAAGCTCACAGTATTAATGCTGGATTCCCTCAGGCGGTCATCCTGGCCCCAACTCTTTTCCTGATCTACATTAATGATCTTAAAAATCACATCCCTACATCATTTGTATACATTTACGCTGATAAAACAACCATATATGGTAGCACGTCCAAGACCGTATACGACCAAGTTCTCCCAAATTCGCTCTCCTCTGATCTTGAGCACGTGGTACAAAGGTGAAAGAAGTGGCCGGTTACTTTTAATGAATCTTAAACCAAGCTTCTATCTTTATATCATCAACGTTCTGATTCCCATCTGGCATCAATTGAAATGAATGGCTCTTCTCTTGAGGAGGCCTCATGTTTTGACAAGCTCGTGGGCTTGAACTTTTCCCTTCATCTTAAATGAGACACGTCGATCAAATCTGTTGGTAAGGCCGCTGGAAAAATGGTCGGATCCTTCCATCGATCCAGTAGATATCTCACTGCTAATACAATTCTCTATCTATATAAGAGCCATGTACGTCCAAGGAGTGAGTACTCTTGCCACATTTTGAAAGGAGTTGCTAGAAAGGACTTGCCCTGCCTTGATATAGTTCAAAACAGACTTAGTAACAACGTAGGAGAAATCCGTTTCTCTTCTCTGCAACCTCTATCTCACAGAAGAGATGTTGCGAGTTTGTTTCTGCTTTAACGTTATTTTAATGGCAAGTGTTCGACTGAGCTCCAATCTATGATCCCCCTTCGCGAAACTTTCACAAGCAACACTCATCTAGCCTAAAGCACTATCAATAATTCCCCCAAATCTTTATCTGTGCCTAAACCTATATTTCCGCTCATAAACATAACATACACATGTGTAATAAATATGTATGGCACTTGATTGTTAACTAATACACGCGCATTAAATCATCCAAGCATGAAGGTCAGATGTCGTAACAGTTAACAAGATTGAAGAATCCTGCCAGATTGTATTTGCCCATTCCAGCAGACACAGAGTAAAGATCGAAAGTACTGGAAAGAAGGGGGGGGCAAATACAGGAACTGACTTTGAGCACAAAGGGATCTCCAAAATGGAGAGAGAAAGAAGACCACTAATAGTAGGAGCGCCAGGAACGATACCGAAACACTTTATTGGCCTGGAAGCTCCAACAAATTTAAAAATGGAAACTGCAGAAATATTAAAGGAAAACCCTTTAATATTGAGACTAACAATACACATAGATGACACACAAAATTGAAACATAAACGGTCACAGTTGCTAAGCACGTATGAGCATCACATGGAATCATGCAAACTTTAACTGTATAATCGAAAAATACCGCCCTTTTTTCTATTAGTATCAACATAATCGGGAGCCACATTAAATAATGAAATTCAAGAAGCATGGAAAGACCAAGAATAGAAAACACTAACCAGACCTCCGCTTGAAATCTGGGGTGATTTGTTGTCACTCAGACTCGATGGAACACCACATGTTATTCTCACAGAACAATTATTTATGGGGGCTTGTGTGATACGACTACTACTACTAAGTAGTTGGCAATCGGCCATAGCACCAGCCAAAAAAGAATCAAATATTATGTGAAAAACAATCTTAAGCTGTTTTATAAAAATGTTGAGAGATAGAGAAAAGGCTGAGGATAGTAGTGAGTAGCTAAGTTTTCGCAATGTATTGGAGATAAAGAACTTCGAACAGGAAAATATAAAGTGTAATCTGCATAAAAGTTCAACGAAGGGATTAGATGCTCACAAAGCTGGTAATAATTGTGAAACATGTGGGTGTTTTTTACTGTAAAATGCTGGATACGTGAACTACATAGTAACACAAAAACGCCCTTATATACTCCTACCTCTGCAAACAAGATTTGTGGTGTGTGGCAAAAGGAGCAATTCGGTTGTTGGGCTGAAGATACCTATGGTTGTTCACAGAGAAATCATACCACAAAGTGGTCTAGTTTACTATGTGCAGACAGTCGACTTCATGTGTCATTGTCGCCTCAAGTCATGCACGTCGGCTGCTTATTTGAAGAGAAACCAAGGTGTCAGAGAAGATGAACTGTGGAGCAGATGGTAGGTATTTTATTATGCCGGGAGGCAAATATCTGCAAAATTGAGTCACGGTTCGTATATGTATATGTATATACGTATATAAATGTATGTACATATGTATATATATATATATATATATATATGCATATATATATATATATTTATATATGTACAAATATACATAAATATCCATATATTTAATATATAAATACACAACCATATACACATGCATACAAACTTACACACAAAAAGACACACACACACACACACAGATACACACATTATGTTGTGTAGATGTGAAAATGCCATTAGTCAGATAATTTTTACCTTCCTTTATTGTTTATAGTGGAACAGGCTAAGATTTTCTTTGTGTTATGGGAATACTGCAAATTACCAGAGCAAAGTTAGGACTGCCATATCTAATTGATCAGCTACATTTGCGCCTTCTTTCATGACAAGACCATCATTACTTATCTTCTCTGAGCACCAACTTACATCATAGTTTTCAGCATCCTCAGTCTGAATAACAGTGTGTACAGTTCACACATTACTATCAAACTGTGCACTTATTGTCTCTATAGACAATCATTACGACGCTCACTATCTATGAAATTATTTATAATAAAATGTTTTGGATTTGTAATGAAGGTATTACCCCAATGATTTGAAGAACCTAATTTATAATTAGAGTTAGGACAATAAACCAATTAGGAGTTCTTGATCTAACTATAAAAATGTTGACTTATAGATGCAAGTCTTTTCCTGCAAGACTCCGTCTTGAGAAGAGTGAACCAATCGCAATCGTGACCGCATAGATTCTTCGCTGATTCGATTTACTGTCGTCATCTTTGTTCAACATAATGGCTGTATACGGTGACGAAATGTTAATGGTTATTTTATAACGACAAAACAACAGTAAATGCATAATAACACTCAGGTGAAATAATAATAATCGATAACCTATTGATCTCAATGATACTCCCGGGAATTACAGACGATTGAAAATAATTTATAACTGCTATAACACTAGAAGACAAATCCATAACTTTAACCGAATTTGAAGTGGCATTGCGTAGTTACGAAGAGACGAATCGGATTCTTGTGTACAATAATAACTCTAAAAGTATAATTAAGTTCAAAATTCTTTTCGAAAACCGACAGAACAAATTACAAATCTCACTGTAATGTTTTTCCCAAAAATAATTTATCAAAGCAAAAGAATAAAATTATCTGATAAAATTGAAGACGAGCCAACCACAACCGTTTCCAATATCGATATAAAAGCTCAAAAGTTAACTTTCACGAAGAACTTATATTTTTATTTACATGCAACTTTTGCAATGCGACAGATGGTAACTAATTGTGGCACATGTTATCACGAAGAAATCTGTTTTTATTAAATTGATTCGATATTTAATCCACAGTGTTATTTTAGCGAACTAGACGAAGGTAGTAAATTATATATTGGTGCAAAAAATGTTGTTTAGGCGTATACATATCTGAGAAGAAACATGTTCTTTGCCTCAAACTAATAAATGGTATTGTCTTGAAAAGAAGCGGTGCTAAAATTTCACTAAAAATCATAAAGGCAAACTTTCTAATCGTATTCTAAAAATATGTTCTTTTCATATCTACATTTATGCAAGGCATAGTTTCCGTAAATACAGCAATCAAACAAAACGCGAGTATATAGTTTGACCATAGGAAGTCAAAAGTGATATACCCAAATGGAATTGTATTTGAAATTCATGAGAATGGCCGACTATATTATATAAAAAGGCTGGTTCCATTAAAAACTGCCTGTTACGCATTGGAAACATGGCATCAAATTCTTGGACACTATAACTCTGCTGGTATTCAATATTTACTAAATGTAGTCGATAGCATAAGAATAATAACTTCAGGTGATCTCCCAAGCAGTAATGTTTGTGCATAGGAAAAATGGTGTATTATATAAGCAAAACCCCAGACAAAAAGACCAGTAAAACTCTCTCACTTGTGCAAGGTGACATGGCAGGCCGTATCAACCTGATGGGAAGAGATACACTCAAATATGGATTAAATTTTGTTGACGATTAATCAGGTGCAATTATGTATTATTACTTAAAAGACACACCGGCATTATTCTTTCCACTAAGGGATATTTCACTGATATCGACCCGTACAGCTCGATAAAATGCATTTGTTTGTACAATGGAAGTGAATTGTCTTAAAAAGAATTTTGCCTTCTATTAATTAACCATCGGATTAAACACACAAACTCTGGGGTTTTTACTCATTTTAACATGGCAATAAATGACTGTTACTCGTTAGAAAAGCGGGCTAAATGTTATTTAGAAGTTATTATTTCAGTTAACAAAAAAACAAGAATGGAAAAATGCTATGAAATCCGAATAGGAAGATTTATCTGAAAATTATACATACGAAAGTTTACCGAAACCGGAGAGCAAGAATATCATATATTCTGTCTGGGTTTCTTCCAAAAAATATCAGGCCCCTGGCAGTGAAACTTTTTAACCAAACTTTGTTAGAAAAGGTTTTTCACAAAGTTCTGGGGACAAATATTTTGCCACATTCTCAGCAACGAAAAAAATTACAAGAATTAGAATGTAATTGCAATTTGCCGCTCAACATAATTTAAAAATACGTCAAATTGATGTAAAATTGCTTATTTAGATGTTCCGATCGACTGTGATATTTTTATTAAACCCTCCTCCCGACGGGCTTAACACACAAAAAAAATTGTATGGAAACTGCATGTCACTAAACGGTTTATAACAAATCACTTTACAATTGGAATCAAAACTATTAATTATTATTTTTTTTTACACGGTGGTCACCACTTAATAAGGCCCAGAAGCCACTCAGGGATAAGGGGTTTGGCAAGTACAGTACGTTAGTGTGGAGATTTGATGAAGTGTTTCCTTAAGGGGGCGGTTCATTAGGATTTTTTAACGTTGGCCTTGAAGACATCCAGGTTGTAGTCAGCTGGGAAGCAGGTAGACGGAACAGAGTTCCCCAGGCGTGCAGTTCTAAGAAAGAAGCTTTGTTCATGGAATCCACGTTTTGATTTAGGAACAGATATAGAGTGGGGATAATTTTTCACAGTGGATTCAGCTAAACGGGTTTTTTGTGAAAGATTGGCAAGGGGGGCAAAGATTAGAGTTCAGACGAGCACCTGCCATGGAAATAACGATAAAACAAGGACAGGCTCGCAACGTCTCTTCAGTAGGAGAGAGATATCAGGGTAGAGAAAAGGGCATCCCCCACTAAGCCACGAAGTCTATTTTGTACTCTGTCAAGGAAGGATAGGCTGTTTTTAGCAGCTGCTGCCGAGGTATGGCAGCAGTATTCCATCCTTGGACGTACTTGGCGTTTATACAGATAGAGAATTGTGTCAGCAGTGAGATATCTTCTGGAGCGGTAGAAGGACCCCACCATCTTTTCAGCCACCTTGGCAACATACTTGATGTTCATGTTCCATTTCAGATCAGGAGTAATGGTCAAACCCAGAAGCTTGTCAAAACACAGGGTCTCTCCCAGACGTGAGCCATCTATCCCAATTGATGCTCGAGGGGGATAAGAGCGTTGATGATGTAAGGATAGGAGTTTGGTTTTAGACGCATTAAAGGTAACCAGCTATGTCTTCTCCCACTGAACCACGCGCTCGAGATCAGAGGAGAGAGAATCAAAGAGCACTTTGTCATTTACAGCCTTTGATGTGTTGCCGTAGATGGTCGTGTAATCAGCATAGATGTCAACGAATGATTTAAGTATGTATTTAGGGAGGTTGTTGATGTAGATCAGGAAGAAAGTTGGGCCCAGGATTGACCCCTGAGGTACTCCAGCATTAATACTGCAGGCCTCTGATTTGTGTCCATCGACCACTTATATTATGAGCCTATCGGAGAGAAATGATTTAATATTTGAGAAAACATTTCCAGTTACCGTAGCTGGAAATCTTGTGAAGTAGACCCTTATGCCATAATAGAACAAAATCAAGGTAGTGGCACATCGATACGTGCATGTATACCAAACAAAGTAAATAAATTGGTGTCAGTGTATTACTCGTCCCAAACTGTGGAAACACATTAAAAAATAAATTAAATGAAAAATTTTAAATGCCAGATTTTGGAAGGGTAACATCGTTTTTTTTTGTATGAATTTTACTTATTAAATTAAACTATGACAATAAACCGATCATGGTACATTGACAAAATTCTGCTTAAGTTTGGAATGCAAGATTCAAAATTACGTATGTCTGCCGTTCAAATAAATATAAACATTACTACTCAAACCAAACCTTATTTAACAGACGATCGAGTATACAGAGCAATTATTGGAAGTCTATCCATTTGATGACCGTTACTGAGCTTGATATATGGTACACTATAAGGAAACTATCTATCAAACATATCAAAACCGACAATTACGAGGGCGACTTGTTTAAAATATCTAAAACCAACCAAGTAACAATCTTTAGTATTTCAAAAGTCGATATATTCTTTAAATTTACAAAGATTTGTAGATTCAGATTCGGGTAACTCTGAGGATCGAAAAACTATAACAGGATACTGATTTAGACTGTCAAAGACTGGGCTTCTGATCACATGGAAAACTAAACAAAACCGTTAGTGGCACTTCCTACCTGTGAGGCACAGTACATTGCACTTTCAAACTAAGAGCAAAAACAATTTTCCAAAAAACCCTTTCTAAAATCTATTTTAAAACAAGATCTAAGTTAAAAAAAAAAAACCGTAGTCATACATTGCGACACCAAGGGTAGTATCTTATTAGAAAGAAAGAAATGTCGCAGCATACTGATATCAAATATCATTTCGTGAGAAGTGAAACCAGTGAGAAATCTAGTACGCTTAATTTAGTAACATCTACAAAAATATAGCCGACATTTTTACCAAACTTGTAACTAAGATAAGTTAAGCTGTACATGTGTATTAACTTTTGTTCACACTCCATTTTAATTTTTTCATCCGAGTTTTCAGAAAATGCATCTATGGAGATGCAACTTTTCTCGTGGTATGTGTACATCTATGTACACCAGCTTGACGTTAAATGTTAACTTTTTTTGTTTCCATTATACTCTGTTGTGTTCTTAATGCAACTAACTTTTTCCAACCTATATCTCTGACTGTGTCTTTAGTTTCCCTTAAACAATGATTCATATCAATTTCTGAATCCTTTATTTTGCATTCTGTAATCAACGTTGCATATTCACTAGACTATCAGTAAATCCTCCTTCAACGACTTAAAGATTTACTTGCATTATTTGTATGAATACAATAATCCATTTGTTTCGGCGTTTATCTTGTGCTGTAAGTACATTAAACAGTCTAAGATTTATTGACATCATATTGACGTCATATTGACGTAATACTGACGTGATATATACATCATATTGACATCATATTGACGTCATCATATACTTTAAAGCTGATTGTTGATTAAGTATAATCAAATACCTTAGAGAGATATTTTATATTTGTAATATTAATGTTAATTTATTATGGAATATATTTTAAAAAAAAAATATAAACACATGGCGATTTTTCTAGAATATAACCGATTCAATTATTTAGAGATAAATTTGCAGCTTATATTTTTAAGCCCTAACAACAAGAAACAACAACAACGATACCAATAATAATAATGCTGATGATAATAATAATAATTATATACATAATAAATTACCAAAATAAGTATTATCAATATTGATATAGTAATAAGCATAGCAATTATAACAAAATGTATTGTGATAAAACATCTAACAACTAAATAATAGTTACATAATAATAGTATTAGTTAAAAATACAACAAATTAAAAATAATAAAATATAGTTAAAATAAACAAATTACTCTACCTACTTTAAGGAAATTATCTCAGAGAAAAATGGTTATATGTAAAGAAACAACTAATAAAAGATACACACACATGCGCAATGTAATTAGTAAGATACTATTGAGTGGATAAAGCAGTAACTGAAGCAATGCGACCAGGCAACTTATTACTATGTACACTGCAATATACCCAAATGATAGCACTGACCGACTCTACATGAAACTTGAAAGACGGAACAAAAAAAAACTGGCTGTACACAAAACTGTATAAATTGCACGGACCCATAATTAGAAAATAATGCAATGTAAAATGCTAATAGAATAATTACCACATGAAAAAAGAAAGACAAAAGAAAGACCAAATTTAAATATCATAGAAGCAAATGGAAAAGGAGACAGCTACATAGGCGGTTCATTAGGAAGAGAAAAACCTAGACTAATTAAAAAAATTGCACACGGCTACATAAAAGGGAACTTAAACAGAAAAACTGAAATCCTATTTACATCTACACCAACTAACGCTGTCAGATAGAAAAAAAAACATGAATGTACGGCTCGACCAGACACAAGAAAACTTCTATCTTAGAAGTGCACGCCTAAGGAATTGTCTTCCTTTTTACTGATTTCGAGCTGACTACAATATAGTTGTCTTAAAGTCTAACATAAACACGTTTTTGATGAACCGTTCCATTTAGCATTACTAAAGATTACTATATTGCCCAATTTTCTATTGTACACTCTTTAATACTTTTGCTCCGGTGGCCTTTTGGGCTTGATAAATGGTGATGCCTATGTAAAAAAATGCATAAGAGACTTCAGAAAACTAGCTCAAAAAGATTACAGAAATTGGCCCGATCGAGTGAGAAAACGGTACACTGGAGATTGTGCACACATCTACATTTTGAAAACACTCATAAAATTTACAACACCAAACCAGGACCAGTGCTTGAAACGGAAGTCTCAAAATCCTACTGGGCATGGTTATACAAATAGACACACCTATCAAAACAAGAAGACCTGGATGTCCTAATAGTTAACAAGAAGGAACAGTTCTTCTAGATAATAGATGTTGCTGTCTCACACACTAGAGAACAAATATCAAGGAAACAGAGAAGCGTATACACAAGATTGCAATCACTATCTAATAAGAATTTAAATCTACATTAGAGAACACGGGCTGAGGATTACTTAATTATTAGTATTGTGATTTTTACTAATCTTTAGGGCGCTGACGACAAATAACTTAGTTTTATTGGGACTTACAGCGATCAAACATAGCTAGCGTTAACTAATTTAGAAGCATTATGAACTGCACCAACCAGACACTGGATAACAATAAAAACTTCTTAGTAACGTAAACAAGAAAAGTAAAAAAAAAGTATTTCTAAAGGAAAGACACTACTACGGACTACGGAAGTAAATATTAATAAGTCGTATACCCCCCCACTTTTTAATGGGGAGTAGACAACGTATTGTGCATGCGTTATCGGCTGCTTCCCAGGTTCACAGTATTCGTTAACAGTAGCCTGAGATGTCGGAAATTGTCTGTGCCTATGTCTATCCTTGTGGCCATGTCACTAGTAAAAGTGCTGGAGGTAAACCTTTCATCTGGGCTGACGTTATCTGCCTGATAGTCAGGGGCCCGAACCTTGGATTAAAAAACTAAGGAGGCTGTCATATCAGCAGGTGCAAAGTACTGCGGCTGCTATATTGCCTTTTTGTGAGTAGATTATAGATCATGCAATAGTTTCTGGTGGGGACTCTCGATGCCATACTGTGGGTAATTGTTACGGCTTTATCTTATGTTCTACAAAAGTTCTTGTCTTTGTCTATCTTACTCTTCGTCTCTGCCCTGCTCTAACCAAGTCTGTCGACCTGTTCCACGAATCTCTTAGCCTCAAAATGAAATATCTCCAGAAAAAGAAACGCGAATAATCCTAAAACACCCACCTCCAACCTAGACCCTTACTAACATGTCTCCTTCTCCAACATCAGCGGTCTACGCTCCAAATATTCAAAGGTTGAAACTAAATTACAGGAGACGAAACTCGACGAATTCTTTCTAAGCGAAACTGTCATAGGGTCGACTACTTCCCTAGACGAGTTAATAATTAGAATATGCCCTTACTCTATGTCTAAATCTGACCCCTAAGATCAGCATGGGTATGTCTTTCCGTGTGGTAGGGACATCTCCAGAGAATACCCTAATTTACCTTATATGTGCTTAAAAGTTACACTTGCTTAAACCACTGTATTTATATTTGCCCTCTAACGCTCCCACACACAGGAGTTACTATCTTCAAGAGTATATATGAGAAAATTGACCAGGCCCTGTCTTATCATTCTTCGGCTAACATTCACAGTTGTGGTGATTTCAATGTCCACAATGTGGAATGGCTGAACCACTCAAACAAAACAGATAATGAGGTGAAGTTCTGTAATGATTTTGCCATTGCCTATGACCTCACCAAGATTGTTTATGAACACACCGTGTGACCGATACTACAGGGCAGTATGCAATTTTTCTAGATTTCTTTTCTCGCATCTTCCCCTGAGCTATGTTCATATTCCTTCTATCTCCTCTCGGATCTTCCGTCCACTCGGTTGTATCAGTTAAGATAACCATGATATGTAATGTACCTCATCATCGTACTGTATATCGATGCTCTACAGCTTACTGGGATAAATTACGTACATTTACATTTGTTGGTGGTATGTAATGGTCAGATTGAAGAATACCCTCCCCCGTAACAACTACCCCGATAGCAAACTATCAACCAGACGTGTTAATAGTATAAGAGAGGAGAATGACACCCAAAAACCTCCAACGGTCTGCCTACCATATGTGCGAGGCATTCTACTGAATTACGTTGTCAGTATGGAATTTTTTATATCTGCGAAGTCAAGTGACACAGACGGATTGTCGCGATTAATCCCGAAATCAAGGGAACCGCTGGAAGACACGGTAATAATGTCACTACAAAGTTAAAAAGGACTATACACAAATACTATGTAATACGATTAACGAACCACCTGTATCTTTTGAAGGTATAATAAGGGAGGCTGAAGATGATAGTTAAACGAAACAATATATTCAATCGAATGAATCAGTGGCGGAAGCTTATTTTATGAGCAATGAGGTACAGTTTTACCGAGAAAGAGTAGTAATCCAAGCTACACCAAAAAAGAAAAATCTAAAGGATTTTCACAAAAGGCCCCCTTGAGCTACGCGAATGAAGACCCTCATAAGGCCCACAGGATGGAAACTATTATTTAATAGGGGAAGACAGTTTTTCAAAATGGCCTCAGATATTTCGATGTAAAGTCCAACGACGGATTTTACAATCAGTGCTCTTCACGAATTGTTGGCTAGTTTTGTATGCGGTTGATTGTCTAGTGTCAGACAATGCCACACAATCAACTCCAGCAGATGTTAAAGGCTTCTGCGAGGATTTCCAGGTAAACCACATAACGACACCAACCTATCATCCTAAATAGTATAGTTCCTAAAAGAGGTGTTTACCTGGTGAAAAGGTATTTTTGCAGATACCCACAAATTATTGTACGGCGTGGGAACTAGGAAAGCTCCAGAAGTGGTCGTATGATCTACATTATCGAAGGCCCAAAATTTACGCACAAGAAGTATTTAAACCAAAATTCGCAAACCTAGACCAGATGAGAAAAGACAACATCTTGCTGAACAAGAAGATGCAATGTATCAGATATATGACACTTTCGACTTGCTAACACCACGAGCAATGGACAACGCCGGTCCTCCAGGAAAATGACCGATCCGATAGAGATCATACCCATGAAAAGAACAAAACAATCATCCCAGTGGAAAGAAAAGCTCGGGAGGGGGTGTTATGGAGCACAAATAACTCCTGTTTCAGAACTAAATGGAATCAATTAGTCTTATGAATACCACTGGTTTCAGAGACTAAATGGAGACATTCACACCATGTTTAACCGCATGCAACGAACACGTTCCTCTCATACCACTTTAGTGGCTCTTGTATTCGTTAGGATAAATACATATTATATTTTATATACTTTACACTACTTCTGGTTCTTTCATAATAACCTCTAGCACGAGTCTACAACAAAAAACCTGTTTTAAAATATGTGTATACTTGTTTGTAATGATTCAAAATTGTGTTAATGGTAACATTTTAATGTATGCTAGTTGCGAATTTAGTTCAAAAGCGAGGGCTTCACTTTTGATATTTGAAAGTGCTTAAATGGTAAGATTTCTACTAGATCATCCTCTAATTTATTCTTATTATTCAGTTGACATTTACAAGTCTTGACAGTATCGGTTTCATAGCGCAAATCAATCACTTTATTATATCAATTAGTGAATGTATTTTGTTTTTAACTAATCAAAAAAAATGGCAACAGTTAATCCGTCAAGAGGAAAGAAAGTGCCTTCAGATATGATAAAAATCGGGAAATTAAACGAGAATATGTAAATACCTGATGGTATGTTTCTATGTGTTTTCATGAGCATTTTAAGCAGCATATTCTCAGTGAGACAAGTATTATAAAAACATCACTGAATTTTAATGTTTCGCTATTTTTCTTTTCACATTCTCCAAGATGCGAATATTATTTTTGCGTTTTTTTTTTTAAATTCAGGTTGGATTAATAAGTCTCTTTAGCGGGCGATTTGGATAAAAATACTTCTCTCATCATAATGCTTATTGCATTATATATTTATGTTATAAAATATGTATAACTCATCACAATGTATAGTAAAGAGTAAGAAAATAAACACGTTCTTAATGTGTCTTTTTTCTTAGCTAATATCTTCAATCCTGATGTATATGTTATATAGACATATCTACTCATGTATGTATAAATATGTATATGCTAGTATATGCACACACATATATATATATATATATACATACACACATATATATATATATATATATATATATATATATATATATATATATAGGAGAAAGAAAACTAAAACTGTAAGTTGAACTTTACAATAAAAAATTATTGTTCGACTGAATACTCCAAACAATGAAAATTCCTTATTCCGCCGAGTTTCAAAGAATGCTATTCTTATTATTCTTCTCATAGGAGGGCATAAAGAATTCAGAAGTTATATCTTGTTATTACAAAACTATCTTTCCACCAAAAGTAAAAAACAATTCCAAGAACGGAACTTACAAATCTAGAATACCGTAAACTCATTAAGGAAAACATTCAAACTCCGACATAATTAGAGAAATTAATGAAGAAAGTAAGGAAATAACAGATAAACTGGAAATAAGCAATAGAGTAGAGGAAATACGTAACAAAGAAGCATATATACTCTTAAAACACCACGTACCACATTTTACTAATACACTTACAACTACACTTATTAATTCAACTAGACCCGAAATAGGTAGGATCAGCAAAGATATTCTGGATGGAAGTAACAGCCAAATTAACTCTACATACAATCTTAACCAATGGATAAATACAAATGGTACGATTTAGTGGTTCTCAATAATACGCAATAAGCAGAATGTTCCTTTCTACAATTTGACATCGAAAACTATTACCCCTCTATCACGAAAGCGTTTTCGGCGAGGTAATTGAATTCGCTAAGCATCTCTCTTATATCTCTGAGGATGAAGTTGAAACCTTCAGTCGGTGCAGAAATACTGTGCTGCTAAGTGGAAATGAACACTGGACCAAGAAAGACCAAATAGTCTAATTCGCCGTGTCGAAGGAGTCTTTGGATTCAGCTTAAATGACTTACCTAGTAAGTGTGTATATCTTATATAACCTAACTAGGATCATCGAAGTTGAAAACATCGGTCTGAATAGAGACGACGGTCTTATGATTATAGAAGAAGAGAATGGTCCTAAATGCGAGAGAATGAAAAAAAAAGCATATATACTGATTGTGATTATCTACAGAACATTTTTGTCGCACATACAATTGCCCAAGATTCTCGAGAAAATGTATATATACATAGAAACGTGTATATATATATATATATATATATATATATATATATATATATATATATAAGAGAGGGATGTTGGAAGCAACAAGAGCCTTTCAAACCATATGAACATCATTTAAATAATATAATTAGTATTAATTATTTGGATTATTATTTTATCAGTAACTCATTTTACTTCCACAATTACTTTAATATATGTATTAATCGAACTCACAATTGTCTACAATTTTAAGAGATAATCAGTTGCTTACCATAAAGCAGGGTTTCGTGGATTAAAAAGCACATAAACACACACAGATACCCCCATATATATATATATATATATATATATATATATATATATATATATATATATGCGCTAACACAATATAATTATTATATTTCAGGCTTGGTATATAGATTTGCAAGGACACCGTTAAACATAGCTGTAATCCTTAGCATAAACATCAGAAATAGTCATTGACCGGCCGAGAACTCATAGATTAAATTGACATTAGCGTTGAACACAGATCAACCACCCGCACACTTTCACAAACGTATATATATATATATATATATATATATATATATATATACATATATATATATAGACATATATAGTTGAAAAGCACCAATACTATCTCTTTAACTACTTTTTATTTTATTTTATTTTGTACTTTTATATTACTATATTTTTATAGATCATTACATGATTCTATATAAGATCTGTATGTTATGTTTTCTTACCTGTTTTTTCTTAAATTGCCTATAAAAATATACGTTTGGAGAGAAGTAGTTAAGTTTTTTTAGATGTGTCTAATTGTATGTAAATATAAAAGCATGTGTATTTAATTACAATATGATAAATTCCAAAGGAGACATTTATATTTTGCCTTTCCCCCAGTTCAACATATTGCAAATTGAATACGTTTGTACTGTAAGATATAACGACTAGACCCTTAGTTATTAATATCTGTTGAGCGTTTCGTTTATCTAAATAGGGGTTTCTAGAATTTGGATTCATTTTATGCTTGGGTGTAAGTTTTTTTTTATGTTTTCACCAACATCAATTATATTTATTATGTTTTCCATAATTTTCCGAAATTCTTAATGTGCCCAGCGATGTTCTTATTTTTTGATTTGTGCATGATAATCAAATGTAAAACGACGTGAAATTCTAAAAGCTTTTAATATGAAACTTAAATATCCAAAGAGTAATCATTTCCTCTACGAATCCAGTTGTACTATTTTTAAAATCTACGCACGTATTGTATGGTGAGTAAGTAGGGGGTAAAAAATGTCATTTTGAAAAATGTATATTTTTCTGATAATGTAAACGAAGCAAGCTGTTAAACGAAATCAGTCCGCGCTTCTGAACATTATATGTTTTAATGAGAACGTGTTTCCTTAATATACGCGATATATATATATATATATATATATATATATATATATATATATATATATATATATATATGTATATATATATATACATAAAATACATTCATCTTAACGGGGAATTAATCACCAAAACCATCTTGATTGACACACATCTATACAGCTCGAAATATATATATATATATATATATATATATATATATATATATATATATATATATATATATATATATATATACAATAGTGAACACCTATTAGGCTCTGATAGATGGATGAATTTAATCTATGGAACTTACCTACACTGCTGATCAAAAATTTAAGACCACTTTGAAATTATTAAAAAGAGAGCTTTTTTAAGGATGTGTTTTAAAATCTTCCGATTAAAGTCACTAATACAGCAATCTAAAACTTGATGGAAAGTAACAGGTACATGCCCAAAATTTTATTTCAAAATTTATATTTAGCAGTTTACACATGATCCAAATTAAAAGCCCAAGTGCTAAAAATTATAGATTATGGTAATTCTTATGTTTTTAGTTCAATAAAGGATTAGCATTCATTGTGTTACCATGTCTAAACCAAAAGAACTAACCGAAGTTGACAGCTCTAGTATTATAGGATCCATAAGCAAGGTTTGTCACAGCTGGCGATAACATCTAAGGTTAATCGTAGTAAAACTGTTATTTGCAACTTTCTAAAGAACACTAAGAATTATGGAAAAGCAAAACGCTTTCGTAACCCCCACTCCCAAATATATCTTTATAGAGTAGGAGAATCAGACTGGGTGTAATTAATTACAGGGGACTTTCTTCTAGTAAAACTGAGGCGGTTACAGATGCTGATTGCAGTCCACTAGCCATCAAACGAGAGGCATGGTAAATTAAAAGCGTAAAAAAATTCCTTGATTACTTCTACGTCACAAAGTGGAACGCTTAAGATTTTGTCGTAAATACCAAACCTGGGATGTAGAGAAGTAATAGAAGGTCCTGTTTACTGATGAGAACATTTAGAGTGTCCTAGTTACTTCCAGCGATATTGGCATGACAAAAAAATGTCTTTGAAACGTTTTTCCACACATCACAGTAGTTGAGGGCGCATAATGGTATGTGTTTCCTTTTCCTTCTCTCTCTCTCTCTCTCTCTCTCTCTCTCTCTCTCTCTATATATATATATATATATATATATATATATATATATATATATACAGAGGTACATAGATAGATTCATGGATAGATAGGTAGATAGATAGATATATTCATGTATAAGCACGTTGCTCTAATTGTTTTTTTTGTTTTTTTTTATCTCTAATTTTTAATAAAATATAGAACAAATTTATTGAATTTAAATGTAATAATGAGCAATATAAGCTTTCCCTTACGTAAGATTATGTGCCCATATTATTTATAAGATTAACCTCTATGTTTAATTATTCGTTGATTTTTCGAGGAATACAAAAACAACAAAATTAAGGGAACTAGTGAAAAATGTAAATGAATCTATACAGTATTATTTTTTTTAATGTACGATGATTAACGTATTATTTTTGCTTTGTTCATTTTATACTGTATCATGGAGGGTCTCGTGCGTTGCACGACAGGCGTGGGAGATCTGCAAATATTTCTGCCGTTTCTGAATTGTTAATATGTAGAATTGCTGAGGGTGCATAATGGTATGTGTTCCTGGGCCTTGATAAGTAGTGACCACCGTGTAAAAAAAAATTGCTATTTGTATAGTTCGTACCTTTTTAGCTACTGTTCTGATCTCATGTTTCACAGGTTTTCTTGGTGTACAATCTTACCATCACCAGGTAAATATTTTTGTTATATACAATAGATAATAAAGACTTTCATATATATATATATATATATATATATATATATATATATATATATATATATATATATATATATATATATATATATATATGTTCACCCCAAACAAGGAACCTTGCCACTTTAGTGTAGTAGGCTACTATCAGAAGAAATAGCTACTGGGGCATTATGTAGGAGTTTGGACAGCGAGATGTCGGTTCACATTGCACATGAACTTCTGCACGTCAGAACAGATGGGGAAGCAGGGACATGGAATGGAATTCCAAAGTCTAGCGGTTCTGGGGAAGAAACTACTGGAGTAGAAAGATATTTTACATCTAGGGATCTCTACAGTGTGTGGTGGGATTTAGCAGCCTGTCCGGTTTGTCGAGCGTGTTCACGTCGTGGGGGCACAATGGCGTAGATGCATACAGGTACGATATAATGATGAAAGTGTCTGCAGTTCGTCAGAATATTCACCATGAACATACTTGTAGAACAGGCAGAGGAATTCAACATTTCGTCGATGGGACATAGGCTGAAGCTTAAATGACAGTACATGGCTTATCAGATTTGCGACTCTCTTTTGAACGTTGTCAAGGAGGGGAAGACTAGTAGCAGGTGATCCAGCCCAAGTATGACAGCAATACTCCATACATGGACAAATGGTTGCCTTATAGAGATACATGATACTTTCGGGTGTTAGTAGTTTTCTAGCAAGGTAGAGAGAGTCTACCTTCCTTGCAGCGCCTCTGGCAATGCTTTAAATGTAATTGTTCCTACTCATGTTTCCTGTGAACGTTAGGCCAAGGAGTTTGAAAGATGTACTCTCAGATAAAAAGTCTTTAGCCATTGCTATAGGTGATAGATTAGGTTTCTTGTAATTATTGAATAAAACTAGTTAAGTATTGGCGGCATTGAACGTGGCCATCCATTTTTGTCCCCATTCCACTACAGATCGGAGGTCATTCTTTAGTTTTCTGCCATTTTTTTTAGATACGTGTTCATTTGTTTTCCTGTTGTGCCTGTTATAGAGTGTGGTGTCATCAGCATATATACTACACTCAGAGGCAATTGTTTAGGGGAAGTCATTTATGAATATCAGGAACAATAGAGGTCCAAGGATAGAACCCTAGGGCACTCCCGCATTTATATCATATAGTTTAGATGTACGACCGTCGAAAACAACCTTGATTTTCTCTTATCTAAGAAGGATTTTATTATGTTAAGTATTCTACCAGTCATACCGTATGATCTAATTTTCATGAGGAGACCCCCCGTGCCATATCCTGTCAAAAGCCTTAGATATGTCTAGAGCTACCGCTCTGCCCTCCCCCGCTTTGTCCAGTGTATGGTATATACGTTCAGAGAGTACAGTTAGGATGTCTGCTGTGGAACGGGCTTGTCGTAATCCATATTTTTGGTCAGTCAAAAGTTTAGCATCTGTAAGGTGATAGACTAGAGCATGGTTTATTAATGTCTCACATATTTTGTCAAAAGTGGGAGGATGCTAATGGCGCAATAATTTGATGGCTAAGTTCTTACGCCAGAATTCTTAAATACTGGTACCACTGAGGCAGTTTTCCAACAGCCCGGAAAGCAAGCTTCATTAAGGCATTTGTTGTAGAGTTTGGAGAGAACTGGAGCTACTTCGGCTGAGCACTTTTATGAGATTGAGTTCACATGCTTTTGGAGTGTCAAGGTTTTTTAGCAGGGGTGATGTTTAGATCGTCTAGCGTGGCGTTTGTCCGCATAGGAAATTCAGGTAGGCAAACTTATTGTCAAGCATGTTAGCCTTCTCGGTTGCTAAGCAAACGACCTCGTTATTGTTAGTTAATGCGGTATTGTTGATTGCCCATTATTTACTACACTGTTGTAGATTTTCCAGAAGTCATGAGTTTCTAGTTTTTGTGCTTCGATGCGTTTTTTAGTGGTTTCCGTATATTCTCTCTTAGCTGTCTTAACTTCTAGCTTCTATGTAGTTCGGTCTATTTTAACTGGACTTATGTCGTTTAACTCAACGGTATGCATGCTGCCTTTGAGCAATGCCAGTTGCGCAAGTCAAAGTAAACCATTGGGGAGAGTGGGGCTTGCTATAAAATTTCAACATGGGAAAATTCGCTCCGATTGCAGTTTTGAACGATTCAGTGGTGTCATTTGCGCACTGTTCAGCAGGAAGAGAAAAGATATTTCCCCATGGGGCATCTCTAATAAAATTTCTGATGCCTTCCCAGTCAGTCTTTTTTATAATATTTCGTTGTTTTGAGCACTGGCTCTTCAGTTATGGCTCTAGAGCTGAGGGCGATTTCAACCATTATCACTGCATGATCAACGATTCCAAGTCGGCTGTCGGTATTTGTTCTAAAATCATCGGGAACTGTGGTCAAAAACAGATCTAGATGTGATGCGTGTTGTTCTTCCTGGTCAGGGAAACGGGTTGGACACCTAACAATTTGTGATAGGGAGTGAGATATAGAGAAGCTATTAGTTGTGCTGCCCGCTGCATCTAATGTTATGTTGCATCTTTAGTCTAAAGCACATAAAGGCTTGATCATCCGATTCTAGGTTTGTTTCTCTAGTCAGGGGAAGAGTATTGCGAATGTAAACTCCAAGTCCGTACATGTGTCTGTCAGAGTCCTTACGACAGAATGGGAGATGTCCAGGCATGTTAAAGTAGTTAGAGGGGATGGAGAAGTGTAGGTTAGTCTCACTTAGTGCTAAGATAACCGGGTTATTTGTTAGGAGAAATGCTTCAGCATCAGCTAAATTAGTTATAAGCCCACGATTATTTGTGAATGCAAGCCTCAAGCGAGGAGGCAAGTTGCATATGTTTGATCCTAAGTCTGGTTTAAGCTTATTTTTAGATTGTACTGTCGTCATATTTTTTAAGTGTTTCAGTTTAGGTAAGCGGGAGCTGAACAAGAGGTTATGCAAAGCATAAGATATGCATCACAAGTCGACCATTAACTTACTTTTCTTCAATTAGGATTGTGGCCTCAAAAAAGCCCACCGTGGATGAGTGCAGGGTCCCTTTCCATGCGCGACATGGACCATCCCGATATTGTACAACTGTTTATGGAGCAGCCGCTCTAAGCGCTACAAAAGAGTTAGGGCCCCTGTACTACCAGTCGGAAACAGCAGCCAGGAACTGTCAATCGGGTACCCTCGACCCTTCAGAGGAAGGTCAACCCAATCTAATTGCTCAGGCATATATGGTACTCAAGCACTATCAAGTTCCAAGTTTTAGGGTGTGTATGTTTCGGGAGTGGGGAAAACGGCGTTCGTTTCACAAGAAAGAAAACAATATCTACAACTGGGTGTTTCTGTCGAATCACTGTGATAGTGTCTCTGCGCCTGACTAATAGGCAGAGAAGGGGTATGGAAGCCGGGCGATCGACAGAGCTTATCTACTCCTTAAACAGCTTAGGTTTGCAAACCGGTAATTTGTTTCAGTCACCAACTCTAGGAAGGTGATCATCAATATAATACTACTCATTGTTATATTCTGGTATCTGAAAATATAAATATTCATGAGAAAGTGTCAGAAATTGAGGAATACCGAGAAAAAATGATGAAAATTTTAGTTCTAAATCGACTGTAACGATAAATATTCATGACCCTGTATACACACACCCACGCCCATCCACACACAGACACACACTCACACACACTAATATATATATATATATATGTATATATATATATATATATATATATATGTACACATATATATGATATGTTGAGGTGTTTACATCACTTGCAATAATTGTCACCGAATATACGTAGTTTGATTCTCTCGCGGAGTAGTTGACATCAAATATATAGATAAATAATAATTCCCTGAATGTATGTTTCTCTTATTTATTCTTTCTAGGTAACACAAGCTACTTTTGTTAAATTTCCAAATACTTATCGACTCAGCGGTTGTGGGCAATGCAAACACAAGTATGTACATGAATCTGTTTCATTTTATGAGCAAACTTTAAAAACAGAACTTAGCTTAGACACAGTTTATATTACTTACACGGCAGAAATAATACCTAGTATACCTTTATATATATAGACAAACAATACAGAATTAAAACATATGGACTCCAATTTTATTTTTAATTACAAATTTGACATTTGAATTTGTCAGTTCCTCGAAAAAAATGATATTGCATTCTATCTTATTAAAATTGTTACGCGTACGTGATATTAAAACCATTCACTCTAAAACGGTATGCACAGTTAGAAAGATACCAAATTATTTTTATCCCTGTTCTATTGCGTTAGTGAGGCGGGCAGATATGCCGAGTCTCATCAATGCCAATTATTTTAACTTCAACATTCAGACGCTTTTAATTTACAAATAAATACCTTTATAATAAATAAGTATATAAGTACTTATATTTATCAACTACGCCTCGGGTCTTCATATATGTAAACTTTATGCGATTTGATTCAGAAACTATAATTTATTAAAATTACTCTGTTCTTGTAAAATGAACTCATTCTATGCATTTTTTAAATATGCTGGTGTTATTATTATCCATTATTTCAAATGTAAGTACAAAAATGTGATCGTTGAAAAGGAGGAAGATATGCTACACATTAGAAACGCATTTTTTTAAATTGACAAATTAAGTCCGTTTTCTATTTTTCAATCATCTCTCTAAGATTTTTATGTACGATGTGTTAGATTAATGGAATTTTATTTATCAATTCAATAAAAGTAATATAACATATTATCAGGAAGATATTTCATTCGTATAGTAATTTATTAGGTGTCTTTGATGAAACATTTTTTAAGCAAGTTTCGTTTTTGAAGGTAAATATTTTAAAGTTCTTTTCTTATACATTGCTATTTGTCAATTTCTTTGATTAAATCTTCAAACTTCAAAGCATCAACACTTGTACTTTCTTGTTTAAAGAGAAAATTATTTAAATGAAAATTTGCCTCCATCTGTTAGAAAATGTTTAAATGGTTTTCTTGTGCCCATAATAATATGATTCTAGATAAGGTTTGTATTAATCTGCCGGTGCTTTCCTCAAAATAACTGGCACAGTTTTCCGAAAATAACCTTAGAGCTATACAGTCACATCGATCATCAAACAGTCTAAACTACGAAAATTACACAGTGCCTCATTTATACACAGTGTTGTTTAGACCTTCTCATTAGACATTCACGTTAAAATAACATCTCATATGCACTTTATGAATACCGGCATTTTGTATATATATTGCAAGCAGGTTTATAAGTTGTACTCATATCAAATGAATGTTTAATCTACAGGAGGTAGAACTGCTATAGATAAGACTATATTTTGAATCACTTGGCCAGAAAGAAATTAGTGACGAAAATTTTACTAGTTCCTCCTGGTGCATATAATATTTGAACACATCTTCTAATTGGCCATTTGCTCAATAGTTGTTTCATGTGCACATTGTATGTCAGGCAAAATATTCTTTTCGTAAATGAACCTGGTCAGCGAAATAATCTCATATGAAGTTAATTGCAGAACATATGTGAGTAAGCTATTCACTCTACTTTAATAACTTGGAGGTAACACAATTTTATAATGCACCTCCCGTCACATGGCGATAACATGGTCTTCAATAGTAGAATAATATCTCACCAAACCAGATTTCTCTCCCCGAGAGTTTTCTGTGGTTACTTATAACTATATTTCTCAGATAAGCATCTTATATTGATACAATAATCCTAATTGTTTATTTAATTAAAGAAAATGAGTCTCAAAAGAAACGCTAACGGTGACTTATGTCAAATTTCAAACTTAGGTGACGCTCAGGATTTGATCCCCGTTTTCTTCTGTGTCATGGGTATTATCTCTATAGGCAATCATATGTAACCTGATTCTAATAAGAGTTCATGTAAAATTATCTCGTTTGCTTAACACCATTTTTTGGGAGGAATACTCATTAACACTTAACTGTGTTTCAAGAAAAAAATAAAGAATATCTTTTGTACAGTGGCTATCAATCGTTGCACTATAATTTTCTATTGATATATAAACACGGCCCATGAGTCAGGTAAATCTTTATATTTAAAATAAGATTGTGTCAGTTTTATATCAGGACACACAGCCGATATAATAGAATTTATTTGACTTTCTTGTAAGTAACCATGAAACGAGGTGCCTGCAATAAGTTTACAAGCTTTTTCTTACTGGCATTCAAAATTGAAAATCCATTATGCGATTTATATATATATATATATATATATATATATATATATATATATATATATGATAAGATAACGTGGCATTTTTGTATGATTTAAGGTTCAAAAGAGCAGCTATAGCAGAGAATTGAATACGCCTCACTAGAACCTGCTTGTCAAAGCTGGTAAATTTCAAAAAGAAATCTGGACGAGAGGACATTTTAGGAGTCCGATATGCAAATACGTTCTGTTTCAAACGTGGAAAATGCCGCAGAAAGTTATTGGGTGATTCAGACCACTTTTGGAACATCTTAAATGAATGTTGCATCGGATTTCAAGAAGCATATATATATGGTTGGGAGCCTGTGATGTATGTTAAGTGGGGTGGTAGGAGTAAAGAACACGGTTTCTCAAATCTATCACTTTGATCATTTTCAAGCCGAAACTCTCACCAATATATCTTGTCGATTTATGTATACTTGTCCAAGGACAAATTCACCTTGAATTTCCTTCAATATTGGATTTAAATTGAATGTGATAAAAATGCATAGTTTTCGATAATTACTGGCATAAATATTACATCTTGGGTTTTTACGTGCATATCTAATTGAATACCCGTAAAAGTGAAAGGTAAAATAATTATCTAACCATTACCTCGTTATTGCCCATCGGAAGGTATATGATACTTTAGATGTACGTATGAAACTATTCTTAGGTGGTTTTAATGAATTTTCCTATATAAACTGTGTTCCTGCTTAAACATTTAGAATCATATTAAGAGAAAACTAATTGAAGAGATTTTGACTTCTATGAATAAGATTAAATAATTACGTTTAATCATAAATTAGCACGCATCATAATCAATACATGATTCATATTTTGTGGTACTTCCACACTTGGGGATTTTCAAATGTCATCATTAATGTATATTTAACACTATGTATATTTTGTAACAAGTGTATAGCTTTTGACTTTACACTCAGAAAAGGATAATTTAATGGTTGTGGTGGATCAGCAAGAAGTGGTAATTTTATTTTACATCCCTACAACACATAATTTTGTGTTTATGAGTCTATTTCACGGCATAATAGTAATTAAAAGTAATAAAACACTCTTTAAGTTTACATCATTTTACAACGTTTTCGTGGTATTCGGCGTCATGTCATCGCTTATGAATCAGGTAAAATACAATTGCGTAAATATTCTGTGACGAAAACTAATGTTTTCTCTGAAAACGACTTATATAATTCCTTTTATCATGCCCACGACAGCATTAAACAGTGAAACTACTTCCTCTATGTGTACCGTTATATCCACACTAGTATCTTTGGATTTATTCATCAATGAAAACAACAATATATTTTTCATTGTCGAAGAATGTTACGAAGTTTGGTCAACACGGTTTGTGACATCAGAATAAATGTTATGCCCATGTTATTTTTGCACAGGGAAGTGTTATATGTTATGAGATCAACATGTATAAAACCGCCGAGTGTCTCGCACATGTGTCCAATAAAAAAATACTAAAATATTTCGTACAAATCCAAACAATTGGTACAATAAAGTGTATGACATTATTGAGGAAAATATAACTTTTCTGCAACAGAGATATGCTCGTTTATTTCATTAGCATTTTTTATTGAGGAAAATATCACTTTTCTTCAACAGAGATATGCCCGTTTATTTCATTAGCAATTTTTATTGAGGAAAATATCACTTTTCTGCAACAGAGATATGCTCGTTTATTTCATAAGCATTTTTTATTGAGGAAAATATCACTTTTCTTCAACAGAGATATACGCGTTTATTTCATTAGCAATTTTTATTGAGGAAAATATAACTTTTCTGCAACAGAGATATGCCCGTTTATTTCATTAGCAATTTTTATTGAGGAAAATATAACTTTTCTGCAACAGAGATATGCTCGTTTATTTCATTAGCATTTTTTATTGAGGAAAATATCACTTTTCTTCAACAGAGATATGCCCGTTTATTTCATTAGCAATTTTTATTGAGGAAAATATCACTTTTCTGCAACAGAGATATACGCGTTTATTTCATTAGCAATTTTTATTGAGGAAAATATCACTTTTCTGCAACAGAGATATGCTCGTTTATTTCATTAGCAATTTTTATTGAGGAAAATATCACTTTTCTTCAACAGAGATATGCCCGTTTATTTCATAAGCAATTTTTATTGAGGAAAATATCACTTTTCTGCAACAGAGATATGCTCGTTTATTTCATTAGCATTTTTTATTGAGGAAAATATAACTTTTCTGCAACAGAGATATACGCGTTTATTTCATTAGCATTTTTTATTGAGGAAAATATCACTTTTCTTCAACAGAGATATACGCGTTTATTTCATTAGCAATTTTTATTGAGGAAAATATAACTTTTCTGCAACAGAGATATGCCCGTTTATTTCATTAGCAATTTTTATTGAGGAAAATATCACTTTTCTGCAACAGAGATATGCTCGTTTATTTCATTAGCATTTTTTATTGAGGAAAATATCACTTTTCTGCAACAGAGATATGCTCGTTTATTTCATTAGCAATTTTTATTGAGGAAAATATAACTTTTCTGCAACAGAGATATGCTCGTTTATTTCATTAGCAATTTTTATTGAGGAAAATATCACTTTTCTGCAACAGAGATATGCCCGTTTATTTCATTAGCATTTTTTATTGAGGAAAATATCACTTTTCTGCAACAGAGATATGCTCGTTTATTTCATTAGCATTTTTTATTGAGGAAAATATAACTTTTCTGCAACAGAGATATACGCGTTTATTTCATTAGCATTTTTTATTGAGGAAAATATCACTTTTCTTCAACAGAGATATACGCGTTTATTTCATTAGCAATTTTTATTGAGGAAAATATAACTTTTCTGCAACAGAGATATGCCCGTTTATTTCATTAGCAATTTTTATTGAGGAAAATATCACTTTTCTGCAACAGAGATATGCTCGTTTATTTCATTAGCATTTTTTATTGAGGAAAATATCACTTTTCTGCAACAGAGATATGCTCGTTTATTTCATTAGCAATTTTTATTGAGGAAAATATAACTTTTCTGCAACAGAGATATGCTCGTTTATTTCATTAGCAATTTTTATTGAGGAAAATATCACTTTTCTGCAACAGAGATATGCCCGTTTATTTCATTAGCATTTTTTATTGAGGAAAATATAACTTTTCTGCAACAGAGATATGCTCGTTTATTTCATTAGCACTTTTTATTGAGGAAAATATAACTTTTCTGCAACAGAGATATGCTCGTTTATTTCATTAGCAATTTTTATTGAGGAAAATATCACTTTTCTGCAACAGAGATATGCTCGTTTATTTCATTAGCAATTTTTATTGAGGAAAATATCACTTTTCTGCAACAGAGATATGCCCGTTTATTTCATTAGCATTTTTTATTGAGGAAAATATCACTTTTCTGCAACAGAGATATGCTCGTTTATTTCATTAGCAATTTTTATTGAGGAAAATATAACTTTTCTGCAACAGAGATATGCTCGTTTATTTCATTAGCATTTTTTATTGAGGAAAATATCACTTTTCTGCAACAGAGATATGCCCGTTTATTTCATTAGCATTTTTTATTGAGGAAAATATCACTTTTCTGCAACAGAGATATGCTCGTTTATTTCATTAGCAATTTTTATTGAGGAAAATATAACTTTTCTGCAACAGAGATATGCTCGTTTATTTCATTAGCATTTTTTATTGAGGAAAATATCACTTTTCTGCAACAGAGATATGCCCGTTTATTTCATTAGCATTTTTTATTGAGGAAAATATCACTTTTCTGCAACAGAGATATGCTCGTTTATTTCATTAGCAATTTTTATTGAGGAAAATATAACTTTTCTGCAACAGAGATATGCTCGTTTATTTCATTAGCATTTTTTATTGAGGAAAATATCACTTTTCTGCAACAGAGATATGCCCGTTTATTTCATTAGCATTTTTTATTGAGGAAAATATCACTTTTCTGCAACAGAGATATGCTCGTTTATTTCATTAGCAATTTTTATTGAGGAAAATATAACTTTTCTGCAACAGAGATATGCTCGTTTATTTCATTAGCATTTTTTATTGAGGAAAATATCACTTTTCTGCAACAGAGATATGCCCGTTTATTTCATTAGCATTTTTTATTGAGGAAAATATCACTTTTCTGCAACAGAGATATGCTCGTTTATTTCATTAGCAATTTTTATTGAGGAAAATATAACTTTTCTGCAACAGAGATATGCTCGTTTATTTCATTAGCATTTTTTATTGAGGAAAATATCACTTTTCTGCAACAGAGATATGCTCGTTTATTTCATTAGCAATTTTTATTGAGGAAAATATAACTTTTCTGCAACAGAGATATGCTCGTTTATTTCATTAGCAATTTTTATTGAGGAAAATATCACTTTTCTGCAACAGAGATATGCTCGTTTATTTCATTAGCATTTTTTATTGAGGAAAATATCACTTTTCTTCAACAGAGATATGCCCGTTTATTTCATTAGCAATTTTTATTGAGGAAAATATCACTTTTCTTCAACAGAGATATGCCCGTTTATTTCATTAGCATTTTTTATTGAGGAAAATATCACTTTTCTGCAACAGAGATATGCTCGTTTATTTCATTAGCAATTTTTATTGAGGAAAATATCACTTTTCTGCAACAGAGATATGCTCGTTTATTTCATTAGCAATTTTTATTGAGGAAAATATAACTTTTCTGCAACAGAGATATGCTCGTTTATTTCATTAGCAATTTTTATTGAGGAAAATATAACTTTTCTGCAACAGAGATATGCTCGTTTATTTCATTAGCATTTTTTATTGAGGAAAATATCACTTTTCTGCAACAGAGATATGCTCGTTTATTTCATTAGCATTTTTTATTGAGGAAAATATAACTTTTCTGCAACAGAGATATGCTCGTTTATTTCATTAGCAATTTTTATTGAGGAAAATATCACTTTTCTGCAACAGAGATATGCCCGTTTATTTCATTAGCATTTTTTATTGAGGAAAATATAACTTTTCTGCAACAGAGATATGCTCGTTTATTTCATTAGCACTTTTTATTGAGGAAAATATAACTTTTCTGCAACAGAGATATGCTCGTTTATTTCATTAGCAATTTTTATTGAGGAAAATATCACTTTTCTGCAACAGAGATATGCCCGTTTATTTCATTAGCATTTTTTATTGAGGAAAATATCACTTTTCTGCAACAGAGATATGCTCGTTTATTTCATTAGCAATTTTTATTGAGGAAAATATAACTTTTCTGCAACAGAGATATGCTCGTTTATTTCATTAGCATTTTTTATTGAGGAAAATATCACTTTTCTGCAACAGAGATATGCCCGTTTATTTCATTAGCATTTTTTATTGAGGAAAATATCACTTTTCTGCAACAGAGATATGCTCGTTTATTTCATTAGCAATTTTTATTGAGGAAAATATAACTTTTCTGCAACAGAGATATGCTCGTTTATTTCATTAGCATTTTTTATTGAGGAAAATATCACTTTTCTGCAACAGAGATATGCCCGTTTATTTCATTAGCATTTTTTATTGAGGAAAATATCACTTTTCTGCAACAGAGATATGCTCGTTTATTTCATTAGCAATTTTTATTGAGGAAAATATAACTTTTCTGCAACAGAGATATGCTCGTTTATTTCATTAGCATTTTTTATTGAGGAAAATATCACTTTTCTGCAACAGAGATATGCCCGTTTATTTCATTAGCATTTTTTATTGAGGAAAATATCACTTTTCTGCAACAGAGATATGCTCGTTTATTTCATTAGCAATTTTTATTGAGGAAAATATAACTTTTCTGCAACAGAGATATGCTCGTTTATTTCATTAGCATTTTTTATTGAGGAAAATATCACTTTTCTGCAACAGAGATATGCCCGTTTATTTCATTAGCATTTTTTATTGAGGAAAATATCACTTTTCTGCAACAGAGATATGCTCGTTTATTTCATTAGCAATTTTTATTGAGGAAAATATAACTTTTCTGCAACAGAGATATGCTCGTTTATTTCATTAGCATTTTTTATTGAGGAAAATATCACTTTTCTGCAACAGAGATATGCTCGTTTATTTCATTAGCAATTTTTATTGAGGAAAATATAACTTTTCTGCAACAGAGATATGCTCGTTTATTTCATTAGCAATTTTTATTGAGGAAAATATCACTTTTCTGCAACAGAGATATGCTCGTTTATTTCATTAGCATTTTTTATTGAGGAAAATATCACTTTTCTTCAACAGAGATATGCCCGTTTATTTCATTAGCAATTTTTATTGAGGAAAATATCACTTTTCTTCAACAGAGATATGCCCGTTTATTTCATTAGCATTTTTTATTGAGGAAAATATAACTTTTCTGCAACAGAGATATGCTCGTTTATTTCATTAGCAATTTTTATTGAGAAAAATATCACTTTTCTGCAACAGAGATATGCTCGTTTATTTCATTAGCAATTTTTATTGAGGAAAATATCACTTTTCTGCAACAGAGATATGCTCGTTTATTTCATTAGCAATTTTTATTGAGGAAAATATAACTTTTCTGCAACAGAGATATGCTCGTTTATTTCATTAGCAATTTTTATTGAGGAAAATATAACTTTTCTGCAACAGAGATATGCTCGTTTATTTCATTAGCATTTTTTATTGAGGAAAATATCACTTTTCTGCAACAGAGATATGCTCGTTTATTTCATTAGCATTTTTTATTGAGGAAAATATAACTTTTCTGCAACAGAGATATGCTCGTTTATTTCATTAGCAATTTTTATTGAGGAAAATATCACTTTTCTGCAACAGAGATATGCTCGTTTATTTCATTAGCAATTTTTATTGAGGAAAATATCACTTTTCTGCAACAGAGATATGCTCGTTTATTTCATTAGCATTTTTTATTGAGGAAAATATAACTTTTCTGCAACAGAGATATGCTCGTTTATTTCATTAGCAATTTTTATTGAGGAAAATATAACTTTTCTGCAACAGAGATATGCTCGTTTATTTCATTAGCAATTTTTATTGAGGAAAATATCACTTTTCTGCAACAGAGATATGCTCGTTTATTTCATTAGCAATTTTTATTGAGGAAAATATCACTTTTCTGCAACAGAGATATGCTCGTTTATTTCATTAGCATTTTTTATTGAGGAAAATATCACTTTTCTTCAACAGAGATATGCCCGTTTATTTCATTAGCAATTTTTATTGAGGAAAATATCACTTTTCTTCAACAGAGATATGCCCGTTTATTTCATTAGCATTTTTTATTGAGGAAAATATCACTTTTCTTCAACAGAGATATGCTCGTTTATTTCATTAGCATTTTTTATTGAGGAAAATATCACTTTTCTGCAACAGAGATATGCTCGTTTATTTCATTAGCAATTTTTATTGAGGAAAATATCACTTTTCTTCAACAGAGATATGCCCGTTTATTTCATTAGCAATTTTTATATTAGCGAATATTATTTGAAGAACAACAGCTCACATATTTTAATAGTATAAACTAATAATAAATGTGCTAATGAAACAGAACCCATGAAATAAAAAGCATAATGTGCATGTGGATTTAAAAAAAAAACTACGAAACTATCGATTTACATTATATATAGACGAAGGCACATATGAACCGTACTGTCATACCGATTTCTTATCGATAAAAACAAAATAACAATTATACTAAAAATAGTTTACTATCAGGTGCTTGCAGTTTTTATTCATGATTCTTATTAATATATCTTCGTTCCAAAATAAATTAATTCGTCAAAATAATGATCATCTGTATCCAAACTATTGTATTTATACCAGTAACGTAAAATCACACAGTGCGTTTGTGATATGGTTTAGGTATTTAAAGAATTTCTAAAGCAAAAGATGTCCATGTGTAAAACACATTGTAGTCAATAAGTACGAAATCTGCAGAGAATAGTGGATGAGGAAGAATTCCGTTGCCCAATTTTTTCAACTGCTGCAGAGTCATTTTAGAAACTTTCGTTCGGGAATTGTCGTGAAAGAGAATTAAGCATGTTCTGTTGAATAATTCTGGGTGATATTATCGGAGTTTATGATACATTTTATCCCTTTATCTCCGAAATATATGTTTTTACTGCATAAAAGACTGTAAGGTATGAGACATGTCTAAGACTGCTTTTTTTTTAATTTACCAGGTTTTAGTGAGGTGTATTTATTTTTCTGCTTTAGCTGCTTCTTTGAACTTGCAATAAAATCGAAAATTTGTCAGTCATCTGAATACATGTATAGAAATAACACAACGGTGTTCGAAGAATCAAGGGCAATTGTGAATGCCAGTACGAAACAGTCTGTAAACTTATTGAAGTAACAATGGCCTTGGTTCGACTCCTGTATCAGGAAGTGTAATAGACCTTCGACAGCGTCTAAAAACTAAGTCAGGATACGATGGATGATACTACGCGACTACCCTTCAACAATCTCGTCGCCGCCACTAAATTTCTTAAGCCACTATTTTGCTTCCCGTGTCAAACTCTTCGTTGATATCGCGAGCAGTATCAGCAGCGTCTGGGCCAAGCTTGAACTGAAAGAAGAAAAAGGGTGCGAATTTACGTTTTAAAGTGTTCTGTTCAACGTTAGGAAAACAAAAGTTCTTTTAAATCGAGTGTAATTTAAACGATTATAGAGCGATAAACGCTAGTTTAAATGATACATACAGAAAAGGGATTATAACAAAAATTATTTGAAGATACATGATTTTAAAGCTAGATTAAATATATGCAAGGACCGTCTTGTCAACATAATACACTTTATTTAATCTGCATAGCCAACGAAATAACGATAAAAAGGATAAAAACTGAAGCATAACTCGTGTTTTCCGTTTTTTTTTCATTCTTATAACGCCACTTGGAACGTGAAATACAAAAAAAATGCAAGGAATATAGTGGAAAGTTGTGTTAGAATGTATACAGATATTTGCTGTATTGCTATGAGCTATTAATATGTTTAAGTTGGGATTGACAAAAATCGGGTAAAGTATGAGTGTAAATATGAAGCTACAACAGGATAATCGTTATATAGTATGTTCAGTCGTGTAAAATAATATTAAGTTTAATGAAATCAAATTAAAATTATACATAAAAATCACATCAATAAGTGTAATTTAACGCAGATATAATATGAATACATATAAAGTGAAATCAGGATAGACGTTCCGCAGTTACTTGTTTGATGGTAATGACAGTTCAAAAAAGATCATTTTTGTAAATATATAGTAATATTAAGAAAATTATTGAAAATTAACATCCTAATCGTTTGTCATTTAGTACGTTATTAAGAACTTAAGGAATAGGTTGGAAGTTTATAAAAATATAGCGACGGAAATGTACGATTCTAGCAGAGTCCGTATTTCAATGCATATTTAAAGGAACTTCTATTTCATATTTAACGTAACATGTTAAAAAGCGTTTGCAAAACATCGCATGAAAGTCATTAATTTAAATGATAATTTGTGATATTTTTCTTATATCACAATGTTTTGTTCTTTTTTATATACAATTGTCGTATAAAATGACATTTGTATGGAAACTACCCTTTTTTATAATATAACATTTACATTTGTCGCGTATCTGTATTCTTAAAAACCGCGTGGCCTTCGAAACGTAATTATGAATGCAATAGGTAGTTGTTCTTTGAGCAATTACGCCCAATGGATATGACATTATATATATATATATATATATATATATATATATATATATATATATATATATATATATATATATATAAATATATGTAGTAATAAGCAAAAAATATAGTCCCAGAGACAAGATCCTCAGCTCCATCCTCATCGCCTTTCGAAAAGATAGCGAACATTACGCATGTAAACCAGACAGAAACACCAACCCACCCATCTCAGAAGGGAACACGTGGAAATTCACTTGAGCTACGAACAGCTACGAGGACACTTGATAAAAATCAGGGCCCCGGAGAAAATGGGGTTGAACAACCAGCGTAGAAAAACGCATAGGTGACTGAAATACAGTCCACTCAACTCGGATCGGCGGACGGCCATCGGATCAAAAAGGGAAACCAACTCAAAGCTTTGATCTACCTTGGCCGAATGTTATTCTTGGAGAGGAATATCCCCCAAGTGGAGAATTATATACTTAAAACCATGCGTCACGACTTGGGGATGAATATCCCTCCAATAGAGAATGTTACACTTAAAATCACGTGTCGGGGATAATGTTTAAAACAAATAACGGGGAGGAAGGAGTGAAAAGACACTTACGTTAACGACGTCGGCTCGAAAGGATAAGACACTCATGAAAAGCGCGCTCCGATGCCATTCTTGTTATATATGAATTTACTTTGTTGGTATGACCAAAGAAAAAAGACGTATGTTACTGTCTTATTCCAAAAATAACTGTGATTCAATGTTCTTTTTATTAAAAAAATAAATAAATAAATAAAAAAGTAGGGGTAAAGAAATAATACGTCCCCATAAACAAACTTTATTATTGCCCCCCATCTCGACCCGTAATGTTGTCTGCACCCTCATTTGCATTATTGTTGTTTTATTATTTTTTTGCATTCACATGTATTACACTCATGTAAATAAATATATTTATTTTTAGCAATTTCATACACGATTATGTCATCGTCGTTCTTATTGCCTTATCCTAATTATAAACTGTGAATGTTATTAAGGTGATTCATGTCGATAATGCTGGTTATACGTTAGCAAGTGTCATTTGTTGTGATAAAATTACAACCGGAACATTGCATATTTTTTTATCTTACTGCGTGCGTTTGGGAGGAGAATTTCCCTTAGAAATTCCTATCCCGGGCTTCTGACGGAGGGATTTAAATCCGGGATCCCAATACACGTCAAATCTTTGGGCTAGACTCCCAATCGTAGCAATATATATATATATATATATATATATATATATATATATATATATATATATATTTATATATATATATATATATATATATATATATATATATAGCGCGAGAAAAAGAGACAGTGACACAACCAAAGAGAGAGACATATATGTATATATGTACATCTCTCTATATATACATATATCTATATACATTTATATGTAAATATTCGTATATTTATATCTATATCTGTATATATATACATATATGTATATATATATATATATATGATATTGATGTAAACGAAAAACAAACATAATCAAATAAACATATATATATATAATACACGCACAATATAATCTTACATTAATTAAACTAGCTATTGTGCAATAACGAGATTGTAGAAAATAACATGGCATAGACGAGACTGATGTAAATCGAATTAATTGAACGGAAAAGTATCGGCAATATTATGTAAGTGACGAATCTGGACCATTTTATGCAGTGACATTCTATAATTGAAAATATATTTCAATTTCCGATATATTTCTACATTATATATATATGAATACACACACACACACATACACACACACATATATATATATATATATATATACTCCTATAAAATTGGTGTTATTTTGTGTCTATCGATATTCATATTAAAACCCCTCTTTTCTATTTATTTAAAAGTAAAATACAATTTTCGTATATCTTGGTTGTGAAGTTGCATTCACTAGCAAAAGATCTAGCTAATTTGCATACTCTTTTAAACGTTCATTTAAAATAATTCCCTATTATTTGCTTCAGTTATTTAAAGAGATAACTATCCTTAGTTTACTATTACGTGTAATTATAGGTATGCAGATATTCTACATGATTTATACTTGCATAATATTTGCGCCAAAATTTATAGTAAACACAAAATTGTTTCCATATATATTTATGTATATGTATATATTTTTGTTAAACAAATCGATCTATCTACCTTATATCCATAAAAGTGAACGTGTCTGTGTATCCGTCTGTGTGTCTGTCTGTGTACATTTACCTACGCATTAACTGTCAATTTTTAGTCTATAGGCTCCAAATTTGATATACAGTGTAATGAGATTTGGGGAAATCTATGTGATCGGTTTTCGGCTAGAAATTTTGCTGTTAAGGGGTCAAAGTTCAACGATTTGATATTTGAGAACTCTACACAAAGTCCATTGACAATTTTCGGTCGAAACACTTGAAATTTTAGATATATGTTCCTTGAACAATTATCTAACTTAAAAACTTGGTTAGAGTGCTAAACAATTAATGTCAAGGGGTAATAACAGGTGTCAAATTTAAAAAAAAATGATCTATTTTTTGTTGCTCAGCATACACCTCAACCACAGGGCACGCATGCAAGTAGTCCTATCGTTTTTCTTTTGTGTGTATTGATATTCATATTAAAACTCCTCCTTTCTATTTCTTAAAAAAGTAAATACAATTTTCTCATATATGTGTTGTGGAAATGCATTCACTAGCGAAAGATCTAGCTAATATTTTTAACATTAATTTTACTTAATTCCCTATTAGTTTTTTCGTTGTCTTATTGGATGATCATCTTTACTTAACTATCACGTGTAATTATATTCATGCAGATATTCTACATGATTTATACTTGCAAAATAATCGTCTAAAATCTTTACAGTAAACAAAAAATTGTTTCCATATATATTTACATATATATATATACGTATTATTTTTGTTTAATTTATTAGACTATATATCAATCTATATATCAGTAAAAGTGTACGTGTCTGTGTGTCTGCGTGTATGTCTGTTTGTCAGTGTACCTTTTCCTTCGCAATAACTCTGTTAATTTTATGTCTACAGGCTCGAAATTTAATATAAAAGGTACTGAGATTTGGGAAATTCTATGTAATCGGTTTTCGGTCAGAAATTTGGCTGTTAAGGGGTAAAAGCTTTACGATTTGATCTTTGAAAACTCTACCAATTTCTTTTTTTTCTCAGCATACACTTCAGAAGATCCAGGCAAGGCCGGGCTGAAATGCTAGTATATCGATAAACGTGAAAGTGTATGTGTGTCAGTCTGTCTCTGTACATTTTCTGACGCAATAATTCTTACATTTTTAAGTCTGCAAACTCCACATTTGATATACAGGATACTGAGATTTGGGTGATTCTTTGTGGTCTGTTTCCGACTGGAAATTTGGCTGTTAAGGGGTCAATGTTCAACGATTTGTCCTTTGAGACCTCCACCAATCTCCTCTGACCATTTTGGGTCCAAACACTTGACATTTTTTATATAAGTTTATTGGACATAGATCTAACTTAATAACATTATTTAAGCCCAAAACAATAAATGGCATAATAGGGGTCAAAATTAAAAAAAAAAAATGTGATCTCTGCGGTCTCTACCAAATTACTCAGACAATTTCTTGTGTAAACATTCGAAATTTTACATGAAGGGTATTCAGAGATGGGCCTAGATTTTTTATCGGTTTGGTTCGAAAATGTTTAGTTACCAATATATAAATGTATGTACGTATGTTTGTATGTATGTTTGCATATCTGCCTAACACTTTCGATAGAGGCGACGGATTTTCTCAAGATGAGTATCGTTTTGAAGTTCGACCTTTAAGACGACAAATATCGAAACATTTCCTTAAAACATATCTTCACCTTAAACCGGGCACTTTTCTACATGTGGGAAGGGGCGCTTTTTTCGCCAATATTTTTTAAAGTCAACCTTTGAAGATGATAATCTTTTTAGCTATTTTTTCTATATTTGTCGTCTGAATGGTCGAACTTCAAAACGATGCTGATCTTGTAAAAATCAGTCGCCTCTGTAAACATTTTTGGCACACATGCGAACATACACACATACATACATACATGATGATTGCAACGTCTTGTCAGACGAGTGCCACTCCCTCAGGTACTGAAAGTCCATGAGCCCGAAGATAACCTTAACTTCAGTCCTGCCGAAAAAAAAAAATAATCAAAAAAAATTCACACGCACAAGCAAACATGACAGTGAAGACGGTCACTGGTATATATATATATATATATATATATATATATATATATATATATATATATATACACATATATGCACGCATTCATGCACATACACACATACAAATAACCCACAATATACATACATACATACAAATTACACATATGCATACATAGACGTACTTATACATAAACATATACAAGACGGTAATTGGCATGCATACACACACACATATATATATATATATTTAAACGCAAATATACATATATACAGATACACACATATCTGTAAACAGACACATATATGTACATACACCATGAATGCACATACATACGTATACATACACAGATGCATACATTCAGATATACATCCATACACATACATACATCCATACGTACACATACACACATACATATATACACACATACCTACATATACATACACGTATGTAAATATGCACTGATACATACAGATATACATACGTACACACCTACAAATACATACACACATATACATACATAAATACAACCATCCATACGTACACATACGCACATACATATATACACACACTTACCTACATATACATACGTGTACGTAAATATGCACTCATACACACATACATACATGCCCACCAATATATATGCATACATACACAAATGCATAAGTACACATACACACACCCATATACATACATGCACATATACACACGAACACACATATACATACCTATCAACATAGATATACACACATACACATGTACATAAACATACATACATCTATATATATATATATATATATATATATATATATATATATATATACAAAGATACATCTAATAATGACAAATAAATTACTACATGCTTCCAGCATTTCAGACCTACACGCGTCACAACTTTTCCATCGCAATATGGCCGTTTTTGTTTTGTTTTTTTCTTATAGCCTGAGAGAGTATCTGTACCTGGTGGTGTTACAGAGTTTTAGCTTTGTACGACAGCTAAATCTCTCTCTCTCTCTCGGTTCAAAATGTTGACATCCAGCAACAAGCAAGAGCAAGATAGCCATCACCATTCAAACTGCAGACCAGCTTAATGCGGGTACTGGTCTCCCGCTTTATGTTTTTTTAACTCAGCTATTTGCTTCTCCTGGAGAGGTTGCCTTCACCACGGCTTACGGGAGCCCCATCTACCCCGCATACACATAGAAATAAACACATGCGTACATAGACATACGCCAACATACGTGTGCATGCGCACATACATACAAACGTAACCACGTAGAGGCACACATATACGCATATACACACATACCTACACACACACATGCAAAATACACACGAATAAATAGTCCAAAAGTCATAAATAGTAAGTAAGTGATCAGCGATTGGACCATTTTTGTCCCTTTACCTCCCTGCTTGGATATATTTTTTTTTTTAATAAAGTTTGTTTCAAACTCATTTTTTTTTTTGCAACACATGAAAATAAAATTAACAGACTCGCATATAATTTTCCAAACAAAACAACGTACGAATTGACAAGGCAGTCCAACTGAAAATTATTTAAAGACGCTTGCACTTTTTTTTTTAAATAAAGTTTTTTTCAAACTCATTGTTTTGCAACACATGAAAATAAAATTAACAGACTCGTATTTAATTTTCCAAACAAAACAACGTACGAATTGACAAGACAGTCTAACTGAAAAGTATTTAAAGACGCTTGCACTTTTTTTTTTAATAAAGTTTTTTTCAAACTCATTTTTTTGCCAGAACATACATACATGCATACATACACACATACATACATACATACATACATACATTCATACATACATACATGCATACATTTATATTGTGATAACTCAAATTTTCGACCCAACCAGATTAAAAACCTTGGCCCATCTCTTAATACCCTTTATGTAAAATCTCAAATGTTTAGACCAGAAAGTGTCTGATTAATTTGGTAGAGACCGGAGCGGTCAATTTTTTTTTAAAACTGTGACCCCTATTATGACCAATTATCATTTAGTGTTTTGCGCTCCAATCAAGTTATTAAGTTAGATCCATGTACAAAGGAACTATATCTAAAATTTCAAGTAGTTTGGTAGAGTTCTCAAAGGTCAAATCGTTGAACTTTGACCCATTAATCGCCAAATTTCTGTCATAAAACTGATTAAACGATTATGCCAAACCTCAATACACTCTATATCAAATATCGTGTCTGTAGACTGAAAATTGACAGAGTTATTTGTAGGTAAATGTACACAGACAGCCAGACACACAGAAAGACAGAAAGACAGGAAGACACTTTCACTTTTATAGATATACTAGCATTTCAATCCGGCGTTGCTCAGGTGTTTGGAGGTGTATATTGAGCAAAAAAAAAAGCGGTCAATTTTTTAAAAAGATTTACCCCTGTTGTGACACCTTAACCTTTACTGTTTTTGGTTTACATCAAATTATTAAGTTAGATTCATGTCCACGGAACTTATATCCAAAATGTCAGGTGTGTAGACTTAAAATTGGCAGAGGAGTTTTTTAGAGTTCCTAAAGGTCAAGTCGTTGAATTTTGACCACTTAGCAGATTTTGGCCGAAAACCGATTACAAGATTTTCCCAAATCTCAATACACTCTATATCAAATGTTATGTTTGTAGACCAAAAATTGAGTTACTGTGTAGGAAAATGTACACAGACAGAAAGACACACAGTCATATAGACAAACACCTTCACTTTTCGAGATATATAGATATAAAGTTTGGAGATGTGCAAAATTCGCGACTAATGAATACAACGAAGTTGTTAGCTAGTGCTTAATAACAAGAGGAACATATTGTTTTCATTTTATTTGAGGGTAAACAGTTATATATGGCCGTTACAAACAGTCATCTGTTTCAGTCATATATGTATATAGAGAGAGAGGGAAAGAGAGAGAAAGAGAGAGATAGAGAGTATTTTAGTAGATAAGTAGATAGGCGCTTAGATACATTATTTTCATGAAGAAAAAACGGAAGATTTTGTATCCGTGTGTAGACATATTACGTATAAACACTTAAATTACTGGTCACATAACACTGAAACTTAGAGGAAATTACCTAGACCAATAAAGTGTTTGTAACGTGTAATACTTGGGCCTGGACGTATAAATAGCACGTATGTCGGCAAGTTTAAATATAAAATGATTTTATTTTAACTTGCATACAAGTTCTTATTATTTTTGCGCATCGGCAAACTGATTTGCACTTTGAAGCGATTTAACTTTTATTTTTATATGATTTTTCAAAAATGAGAATAATATAATTTGCACAAAATAATATCTAATAAAAAATCAGTTCTATAATAATGGCTAGCACATGTGCATGCATTAAAATATAGTTTAGAATATTATTATAATTTAGCATATTTTTATAGTTTAGCATATTTTTATAGTTTAGCATATTTTTATAGTTTAGCATATTTTTATAGTTTAGTGTATTATTATAATTTAGCATATTTTTATAGTTTAGCATATTTTTATAGTTTAGCATATTTTTATAGTTAAGCATATTTTTATAGTTTAGCATATTTTATAGTTTAGCATATTTTTATAATTTAGCATATTATAATTTAGCATATTTTTATAGTTTAGCATATTATTATAATTAAGCATACTTTTATAGTTTTGCATATTTTTATAATTTAGCATATTATTATAATTTAGCATATTTTTATAGTTTAGCATATTATTATAGTTTAGCATATTTTTATAATTTAGCATATTGTTATAGTTTAGCATATTATTATAATTTAGCATATTATTATAATTTAGCATATTTTTATAGTTTAGCATATTATTATAATTTAGCAAATTTTTATAGTTTAGCATATTATTATAATTTAGCATATTATTATAATTTAGCATATTTTTATAGTTTAGCATATTTTTATAATTTAGCATATTTTTATAGTTTAGCATATTGTTATAGTTTAGCATATTTTTATAATTTAGCATATTTTTATAGTTTAGCATATTGTTATAGTTTAGCATATTATTATAATTTAGCATATTTTTATAGTTTAGCATATTTTTATAATTTAGCATATTTTTATAATTTAGCATATTTTTATAGTTTAGCATATTTTTATAGTTTAGCATATTATTATAATTTAGCATATTTTTATAGTTTAGCATATTATTATAATTTAGCATATTTTTATAGTTTAGCATATTTTTTCGACCAAGCAAAAGTGGGCGCCCTTAACCTGATATTTAAATAAATGTATTATATCCGTTAATTTTTGCTATTTTACATATGATTTTTAAATGCATGTTCTGTAAGTGAATGTGTCAATTGTTCGTAATTGTATATATTGTTGAAGTTTAAATAATCCCAGGGATTTTCATTATTTATTTCTCTCTTCAGTATTACTTGATTCACCTGAGAAGTATATTTTACAGTTGTTTTATGACGCCTCCTATAAGTATTGGTCCTGGATATGCCCGTAAACTATATCTATTACTGAGGAACCAGCTTCCGCGGTTTGGAGAGTGTGGAACCACTTTTTAATTGTCATTGCTTACAGGGCCACTATGACCCGGAGTGGTAGTACCTGTTAGGATCCCAACTATAAGTTATATAGATAACGACCCGAAAACAACAAATATATGCATTTAAAAAAATTCTTAAAATTTTGGGATTCGGCATTAAATAACCTGAAAAGGAGTGATATGTCGTAAAACAAAAACAACCAACCAAACAAACCTATAAGTATTAAGAATTAAAAAAAAAAATCATTGCATTTTTAACAGACGGTTATGTTTTCTATTTTTGGTTGCACGTCGAATAAAACATCAGAAATTAGTCACCAATTTGACATGATGGACTCCGATGTGCAAGAGTTCTCGATTGTATTTTACAGTCGAAATTACTATTTTTAATTTCTATTTAGAGAATTGCCAATTATCAGATAATTAGAATGGCATGTATGCAACAAAATAATTTCTCATTGGTTATTTTTATTTTTACAATTATTTAGGTTCATTGCTTATTTGAGACAAATTCGGCATATGTTCCATCCAATCATGGAATAAAAAACTTACCTAATTTTCGTTTTTCCATTTCTTTCTTTTTTCATTATAGACAAATATTTAATATTGCCTTCATACGAAATGAGAAATAACTAGGTGTTTATGAAGTACTCGAAAACATATGTCGGAATATTATGATTAAAGATGCTCATAAATGTCTAAAGACATGTCAATTCTTAATATATCTTGCTCTTATTCGCTTGTGAGAACTTCTGCATATACCTCGTGGCAATTTTTTCATTGGTTCAACATGGAAAAATGCCTGTGTTAAGTGTTGAGGCATTATGTTGAACAAAGATGGAGGTGGAGAAGCTGTGCAGTCCCGATACTGAGTTTAAAGTAATTGCCAGTAAACAAAAGATGGCGGCGAAGAATTAAATGCGGGCCTTGACGTAGCTAACGGCGTACTTGTATTTAGTCGTTTCGGCCCCGACCTTGGCATTATCTACTGCCAAGTTCTTATTTGGGGTTCGAAACAACTTAGGCGCTAAGGCCAGTAAGAGGAAGTGTGGAAAAATTGGGGGCTTTGCTAGTCCTAGGCTAGACTTGCGTTTGATAGCAAGTACTTTATTAAGTCAAACCTACACTAGAGTTTCTATCACGCACTATTTGTAAAACCGCCTAACATTCTTACCAGGACCTACTTAAAATAACAGCTTCCCAGCTTACGGGATGGCGGGCGACATTCACGCTGGACAAAATTGAAAAAAACAAATATTTACAGGAACAAAATAAAACTTATTATGTACAGAACGAAGAATATATATGTATATATATATATTTTTTTTTTTCAATGGGGGTGAAATGATAGGGAGCGGGCAAACTAGAAAACACCTAAAAAGAAAGAAAAAGAAAACAAATAAACAAAATGCCTATGGGGGTGGGTTAATAAGGGGAACCTCCCTAACTAACAGCTGGTCTGTCGTGTGAAACGCCCACTGTCTTCCGCTCTTCTCCCCCGGGGGAAGAGGTGAAAGCAAGCCGGTCGTTCCCTGTAGGGGAGTGGAGGACCTAAGAGATTGTATGAAAAATAACTTTGGGGTCGGGTTCAACAGGGATGGATAGCGTCTTCCAAGATAAAGTTCGTAATAAATAAAGTTCGTAATAAATAAAGTTCGTAATAAATAAAGTTCGTAATAGGCCGGGGACAAAATAAAACAAGTGGACTGGGCATATTAGGAAGCTCTCCTAGTGCCAATCTAACGAAAAATAAAAGACTACGGGAACAGGATCAACACGCATACAACCCTAGTCTAGGCCCTAACAAAGCACAAGCTATCCACTCTTGGTGGTTACACACCTACCAAGCCTACTCCTACCCATATTAAAAGGTAAACCTTATATTACGTAACATAAGGGGCTGGGTTCCGAGAAAATACAAACCTCAGCACCTTAGGAACAATACCACTAGGGTGGAAACACGAACTCGAACCTAGCTCCTCGTCGGATGCACAAACTAGTGTTGTGCACCCATCTCCTATCAAAGTCTATGCGGTGCAATCTTTTCCAATCACATCTGATTTTCATTTTAAGTTGATGCTTAAAATAAACAACCAGATCCTGGTCGGAAACAGATCGCCCTGTATAGACAATGCCCAGACGTGTAACCCACGTCACTAACCGAGGTACTGCTAGGATCGCTAGAAACACCGCCCGTTTCTCCCTGTCAATCGGCGGGTCCATATTGGCGACTAAGTACGCTAAATCAAGTGGCACCGACCGCTCAGGGTCGATGCGAGCCGTTACCTCTCCGACATACTCCCGGAGACTCCGCACCCCGCTGCAAAGAAAGAGCCCGTGTTCTCTCGTTTTCTCCTCCTCTCCAGCGTTGCAGCGTGGGCACGGTGAATACTACTCTTCACTATCCCGAAGATCCCTGAATAGTCTGCCAAAGAGTGGCAACGCGTCCCGGACTAGCCTCCACGTAATTGAAAATTCCGAGTTATTGATGTAGCTACTGGCAGGCACCCAATTCCACGGCGAGAGAACTTCCCCTCTCGACAGATTTAGCCGCTCCACCAGCGGGTCTTTTGAAGTCCCCACCACTAACTCCTCATATATCCTCCACCTAGGCCGTGCAAGGTCCCTGGACCCCGGCAATGCCCTAAGGGCGGCTCGTCATTCGGTCAGGAAACGCCGTTCCCCCACTGGTCTTCTGCGACCTTCAGCGGAAAGGGCGGATATGGGCCGTGGAAAAGCTTGTTCCACGACTGGTACCCAGTGCGTTTCCTCCATCAGTGTCCGACTCAGGAACCCCGATCTTTCTGCGTGCTTGTGGCTTTGTGGCTCGCTAAGCTTCTACGTACAGACCTATCTGCGAACATACGGCTTTCCTCCCATCCATAAAATATTGAAAAGGAGGCAGGCAGGGGAAGAACAGATAAACGGTAAAAGATCAAAGGAAACACGTACGTAGCACATGCCACCGCGAGACCCTTTGAGGACAATTTCCTCCGAATCCAAGTCCCAACCGACGACTCGACCTTAGTCTGTACTTCCGACCAATACTTGTCCAACTGCAGGTCCGGCCTGAACCACACACCGAGGATCTTTACCGGGCCAACAGTCCAGCCGTACGCACCTGGAAGCGAGTTTACACCGGTCCAGGCGCCCAACCTCAGGCCAACGGACTTGCTGCGATTTATAACGACCCCTGTGAAAACTTCATCCTCATCGATCGTCTCTATCACCGCTTTAATATCGCCACGTCACGAAACGAACACGGTGACGTCATCAGCGTACGCGGACACCCTGGCAAATTTGCCGCCAGGTAGAGCTATGCCGCGCAGGACTGGTCTCGCCGCCTCGTCCCTTAATTTGCGAAGGAAGGGTTCCAACCCCAGCACATACAAAAGAGGTGACAGAGGGCAATCCTGCTGCACCGACCGGGATACCCCAAAGGGCGTCGACAACCTACCATTTACTTGCACCACTACCACGGGATTATGATACAGGGCGGAGATCCACTTGCGGAAGTCCGGACCAAAGCCGGCGGTTTCCACAACAGACTTTAGGAACTCATTGTCCACTCTGTCGAATGCCTTGGACTGATATAAATTGATCATCGCGGCTTCAGTGTCGTCGTTCTTACCCCTCTAAGATCGTGCGAACCAATTGCAGATTGTTCTGAATGGATTGACCCTTCACAGCGTAGTTGTGATCCGGTTTGACCGAGTCACCGATAACGACCTGCAGTCGGTTCGCAAGAACGCGGGACAAAATCTTGAAATCTGCATTAAGCAGAGTAATGGACCTGTAATCGTCTAGATTCCCCCCTCCATGTTTGTCCCCCTTCTTCAGAAGCGTGACCACTCCGTTGGTTACCTGCCTCGGGTCGAATCCTGGGAAAACCAGTGGTTAAAGATGCCTGTCAGAAGGGGCACAAACATGGGCGACAGCCTCAAGAACAATTCGTAGGGCAAATAATCAAGCCCCGGAAATTTGTTGCGGCCAACCTGCTTCAACGCAGTAATAACCTCACGCCCCGTAACCATCCCCTCGCAGCTAGCCGCTCGGGTCGCAGTTAGGCGGGGCGAACTAGCTAAATAGCTGCCAAACTCCTGGCCGCGGAGTCTGGGTAGTTGGGTGAAGCGCTCCTCCAAATGTTGCCGAAACCCATTGCAGATCTCCCGTGCCGACACGGGAGAGCGCCCTTCCAGGTTTTTCACCTCCTGAATGTACCCATCCGAGCAGCGTCTTAGAGCAGCATTACGCTCAACAGCGTTAAAGTTCAGCGCTTCGTTGGAGAATCTGTTTAACCAAGCCCTAACTACTTGACCTTCATATCGCTCGCTAGCGAAGCGATTGAGGCCCCCCTTAACTAGAGCTAGGCCTAGGTAATCCCTCCTGCCACCGCCCGGGTAAGTCTATCCTCTAGGTGTTTTTGGTCTTAGCCCTAATTAGCGCGAGGCGTTGGCTGTATTGGATACAAAAGTGCCTAATGGTAACCTTAAGCTTAACCCACCAGCTACTCCCGGTAACCGCCCCCACTAACTCCCTCTGAATTAGTGTTGTCAGTTGCTCCCAAAAGTCGTTCGACTCCAACAAGGAGACGTTCATCTTCCAGTAGCCGGCCAACCTAGGCCTATTACCTAATCTCCAACGGGCCAACACAAGTTTGTGGTCCGAATGACCAAGCCAGTGGAACGTGGGACAAGATAGGAAATCTACATCGCCCCTTCTAATTAACATCCTGTCCAAGTATGTACTCGGACCGGCGGCCGAACTAGATTGCCACGTCCACATCTCTCTCCATGTGTGATCCGAACGGAACCAATCGACCAGATCGCAGGAGGCCATCAAGCCAGACAGGCTGTTGTCACACCGCTCCGGCCCACTAGCGCCCCCCCGACCTTATCTATCGCGGGGTCCAGGACAGCATTCTAGTCCCCCATTAGCACTACCCGCTTCTGACCCGAAGAGAGAAACACCTCTACCTGCCGAAAAAGGGAAACCCTCTCGCTTTGGATGTTAGGCGCATAAACTGCCAGGATCCGGAACGCGCCGCTTTTAACGGCAACATCGTCCACGACTAGCCTCCCATGAGCGTCCGCGTGGACAAGTGTAACCGTCACAGCCAGGATGCGGCTCACTAATAGAGAAACCCCCCGGCTCCGCAGGCTGCCATATGCTGAGTAAACATCAACATCATTTACCAGCACATCGCAGTCCCCAGCCCCCACAAAGTGGGTCTCTTGTAGGGCAGCTACGTCTACCTCAAGACCCACGATATCCCTCAGCACGCGAGCAGCCTTGCTTCGAGATCTCATACCCCTTGCATTTAAACTAGCTAGGTTCAAGGCCATGTTTCTCTAACTAGTAGTATTCGTCTACTGGGGGTCTAAAGTCCTCGGGAGTCAGTACGTCGAAGCCCTGACCAAGACTGCCCGTGAGCAGGTCGGACGTAAGCGGTCTGTCTCGAGCGAGCCCCCCCACGTCCAAGGGGAACGTCATTTTTAGAGGGAGGGGTGAACATAAAGAGGGACCCTCCCCTCGCATTGGGTATTTATTTTACTCAGCGATGGGTGCTCCCCGGCCACGATCTTGAGGCCTTTGAACGCGGATTTTTCCTCCTCCTCCATTCTCCAGAGCGCTTTCGCTCTTCCGCACCTATTCACCCGGACGAATGTAATTAGTGACGGAGCATACGGAAAGTTCCTCGGGTCAGTGATTTCAACCTTTGAGAGGCTTTCCAGTTCTTTAAGCTGCCTCCTCTGCCTTCCGTTGAGGTCACTGACCGTGTTGCTTATGTCGGCTTCGCGAATTCTCTCCTCGGGCCAGAAAGGGAACTTTCTGTTTTATTTCCACTCTTGTTGCTGCCGACTTTTCTGCTGTTTTTCCTGGGGGTTCTTTTTCTACGATTTTTTCGACTTTTTCCTGCGTTTCTGCTAGGGCCTCCGTATGCTCCGTTTCGATGGTTGGTGTGGTGAATAGGGAAGGGGTTGGCTGAACATCCTCTTGGGGGGTTCGTAGTTAACAGCGAACTGATTGAATCAAAAATTAGATAATTTTTATACTAACTTTGGAAGATTTTCATTAGTTGGATCGCACAGCCGGTCATTATAAAAACGATCGTCGAAATCCTTGGTGTCATAATTCCATTAGTTCGTCTGAGGGGGAAAGTTTCCTAGCGGCTTCGGCTACAGGAAGACAGGGTAGAAGTACTCGTCAAGGATCCGTTCTTGACAGTCAGCCCGACAGGTGAGGGGCCGGAAACGGGCAAAGCACCAGTAGGACTGCGGTACACCGACTGGGTAATACTTAGAAGGTCCAATCTCCCAGGCCTTGCCACCGAGCTTTCCGGTGGAGTAAGTTCATTACTTACTGCCTGAGGCACCCAGGCCGGGGAATGGCTACGGGATTACTCAGGCAATTGTTACAATTGCAGGAGTGCCCCTCCTTTAGGGGAGCCTGCTGGATCACCACATTCCAGCCTTGTGCCACATTTTGCCGAGGTGAGTAGCAAATAATTCTCTACCCCCATTAGTCCGTCTAATGGGGAAGGTCTCCTAGCGGCTTCGGCTGCAGGGAGACAGGGTAGAAGTACACGTCAAGGATTCGTTCTTGACACTCAGCCCGACAGGTAAGGGACCGGGACTCGCCTAGCACCTGTCGGACTGAGGTACTCCACCTGGGTAATACTTAGGAGGCCACCCCTCCCAGGACTTGCCACCGGGCTTTCCGGTGGAGTAAGTTCATTGCTTAATGTATGTGGGGCCCGACCGGGAAATGCCGACGGGATTACTCAGGTAAATTTTGCAATTGAAGGTGTGCCCTTCCTTTAAGGGAGCCTGCTTAGTTCCCCACTTTCTCGGTCTTGTGCCAAATATTGCTGATGTGGGCAGCAATTTAAGTAACTACCCATTAGTCCTCTGATTGGTAAGGTCTCCTAGCAGCTTAGGCTGCAGGGAGACAGGGTAGAGTACTCGTCAAGGATTCATTCTTGACACTCAGCCCGACAGGTGGGGAACCGACAACCCTTGCAGCACCTGTCGGACTGAGGTACCCCGACTGGGTAATACCTAGGTGGTGCACCTTTCCAAGCTTGCCACCGGGCTTTCTGGTGAGGTAAGTTCATTGCTTACTGCTTGAGGGACCCCGGACGGGGAACAGGGAATGCCGACGGTGTTGTTCAGGCAACTCTGCTCTTTTAGGGTGCCTTCTTTGATCCCCACCTTTTGGCCATGTGCCAAATATTGCTGCGGTGGTCAGCAAATATATATCATCCCCTATTAGGAGTCAAAACATTTACCAGTCTGTGTCTATATGTGTGCGTAATGATGTATTTTTCTTTTTTCTCATTATTACTGTTATTACTGTTGTTGTTGTTATTATTATTTTTATTATCATTATTATCATTATTATTATTATCATTATTATCATTATTATTATTATTATTATTATTATTATTATTATTATTGCAATTGTGACCTGGTGAAATTTTACAAACGACTAATTCAAAGGTAATATATTGATGTTGACATTCTGTAGATAGAAATATGTAGATGTAAATAGTGCCGCTCTGATATTATTGTAGCTATTTTATTAAAAATGCAACTGAACGTATCTAAGTAGCATAGATTTTATTGTCTATCGATTTCTATATATTATGAAGTTGCAATTTCAATATATATATATATATATATATATATATATATATATATATATATATATATATATTCATAGAACTTGAGTAAAGCAACTTTAATTAAAACCGACATACACAATATTTAGAATTTTTAGTATAATTATTTATAAAAATATAGATGACGTCAGTGCTAGCAGTTGGAATCGAAACCGAAAGAAAAACTTATGAAGAATATTTAGGAAAATAATACATAAAGAATAGATAATATAAGTGTCTTCAGCTATCATCGAAATCGAAACCATGATTTTTGATTTAGACATAGATTAAGAGTGGGGAAAGTTGTTGACAGTGGATTCAGCTAGACGGGTTTTTTCGTAAAAGATTGGCGAGAGGGGACCAGAGATTGGAGTTCAGACGACCACCTGCCATGGAAATAACGATAAAACAAATATAGGCTTGCAACGTCTCTTCTTTGGGAGAGGGATAGCAGGGAAGGAAAAGGGCATCCCCTACGAAGCTACGAAGTCTCTTTTGTACTCTGTCAATGCAATATAGCAGCTCTTACCCATATATGGCAGCTGTATTCCATCCTTGGACGTACTTGGCTTGCATATAGATAGCGAATTGCATCAGTAGTGAGATATATTCTGGAGCAGTAGAAGGATCGCACTATCTTTCCAGCTACCTTGGCAACAGACGTGATGAATGTGTCCCATTTCAAATCAGGAGTGAAGGTCAAGCCAATAAGCTTGGCAAAACATTGGGCTTCTCCTAGACGAGAGCTATCCACTTCAATTGAGACCAGATGAGGATCAGAGTGCTGATGATGTAAAGATAGGAGTTTGAATTTATCCGAGTAGGAAAAGGGTTTTGTGCCTTTCTGCTTACTCATCTTGATATGTTTCTTTCGCCGATTAAATCTTGGAAGATTTGTAATAGCTTCACCAGGGTTTTTAAACTTTCTAATAACGTTTCAAACTGTACTAAGTCTTAGAGTAAGTCCCCTTGATATTATTTGATACCCTTTTCATTATTTGTGCTTATCAATGATTTTTTGACGAATATCTACTGACAATTCCTAAGTTTTAGGCATTTTTTATAAAATGAACTGGTTGACTTCGAAGGAGTTAGCTCAAACTGGGAGAATTTTATAATTTTTTTTAATTATAAAGCTCTCTGATTGGTCAGTGATAAATCGTTTGCATTATTGCAACACGCTAATGAAAAGACATTTAAATTTTTTTTCAGAAGAATAATTTTTAAAAGTGTATTCAATACTTTTGTGTTTGTTAATTCATATTTTTTCCGTAAATATAAACTTTCTATACTTGGATCTTTTAATTACTACTCCAAAAATAATATGGAATGATAATAGGAATATAGTGGCCAAATTTAGGTTAAATCGTGAACCCAAATTAAAGTTATGAAGAAAAATGTAATGCATACAAAACTTTTCCGTGGCACTATATATATATATATATATATATATATATATATATATATATATATATATATATATATATATATATATATATATATATATGCATATCATTGATGGAAAGATACAAAATTCTGCCGATTACGATATAATTCTGCTGTGAATTCCATATATCGATACAACTACCCATTCTGGTCGCGATTAGGTTCTTTTTTTCATTTCTTGATAGGAAATAGGAGACTTATTGCTTTCTTTTTAATTGGTCTAAAACACTCACGTAATGTTAAAATATAGTTGCCCAAACAGACAAAATACACATTTAATGATAGCCGGGTGTAAATTTCAAATGTGTTCTTTTTAATTGACTGAAAGTAGCGAAATAGCTAAACGTGAATTTCTCTTTTAAACCAAACTTACTTGCCTTTGTCGCTAGTTGAAAGTTTTCACACCAATAAAAATAGTTTACGAGGGATATGGACAATAATCTAGTGTAGGAACATAATCGTTTACATAGACTACTTTCAAGTTTGGGAATGAGTTAAGTAAAACTTTTAGATTTAAAGAATTATATAAACATAAGAAAAACTAGGCGGGAGTATATTGCTACCTATTTATTACGCCCCCTCTATATTGTGTTTTACCTAATTATAAATATCTGATTGGTTATTGCCATTGATAATATAACAGCTATTTAGTATATCGATTTATTTTAATGTAAAACGATACAGAAAGTGCATATAGAAATACTGCTATAAATAATAATGCAAGATTTGTAAAAAAAACATATAGATGAATTATTTTTTATTTTTTGTTTTCAGTGATAATTTTGGAACTCATTGAAAGATGGTCGTTAAATCATCAGTGCTCATCATATTCTGGCTACACTTGTAAGTTCACATAGACTAACAGACAAGGTCGTAAGCAATGAGTAATAAATGTATGTTTAACTCCTGTTAAAGGCTACACAATAATGAAACATAATTTTATTTTAAATTATTTTGTTAATAACTGATTCATTTTGTTTACAGCGTATCAATGATTTATTGTTTTTGTTGTATGACTTTCACAAATTAATATAGCTCGTCTTTGGTTTTCGTTTGATTTAGCTGATGAGGACAGTCTACAGTAACTATCTACAACAAATGCCTTAATGAATCTTGCTTTCCCTACTGCTGGAAAACTGCTTCTGTGATACCAGTATTCAAGAATTCTGGCGAAAGAATTGACCCATCAAATTATCGCCCAATTAGCCTCCTCCCACTTTTCGCCAAAATATTTGAGACCATAATTAACTCAGTTACAGTTCATCACTTTACAGATGCTAAACTTCTGACTGACAAAAATATGGATTAGGACAAGCCCGGTCCACTACAGACATCCTTACTCTAATCTCTGAACGTATATCTCATTCAGTGGACAAAGCTGGGAGGGCAGAGCGGTAGCTCTAGATATATATAAGACTTTTGACACGAGGGTCTCCTCAGGGAAATTAGATCATACGCTATCACTGGTAGAATACTTAACATAATAAAATCTTTCTTAGATAAGAGAAAAATCCAGGTTGTCCTCGACGGTCGTACATCTAAACGATACGATATAGATGTGGGAGTGCATCATGGGTCTATCCTTGGATCTCTATTATTCCTTATATTCATTAATGACCTCCCCAACAATATTGCCTCTGAGATGGGTATAAACGCTAAACTATAACAGACATGAGAGGAAAACACATAAACACATATCTAAAGAAATGGCAAAAACACTAGAGGATGACCTTCAATCTGTAGTGGAACGGGGACAAAAATGGATAAACACAATCAATGCTGCCAAGATTAAACTCGTTTCCTTCAATAATTAAAGGAAACCTTCTCTGTCACCAATAGCAATGGCCAGTGACTCTTTATCTGAGAGTTCATCTTTCAAACTGCTTGCCCTAAAGTTCACATGAAACATGACTTGGAACAATTATGATTGTGAAGAAGGTAGGATCTCTCTACTGTGTCAGAAACTACTAAGACCCGACAGTATCCTGTAACTCTATAAGACCACCATTCGCCCATGTATGGAGTATTGTTGTCATATTTGGGCTGGTGCATCGGCTACTAGTCTCTCGCTCCTAGACAAGGTTCAAAATAGAGTTTCCAATCTGATAGGCCCTGAACTGGCATCTGATCTTCAGCCTCTGTCCCATCGACGAAATGTGGCATCCCTCTGCCTGTTCTACACATATTTTGATGGTGAATGCTCTGGCGAACTGCAGACACTTGTGCCCCCACGACGTAGACACCCTCGGCAAACCCGACAGGCAGCTAAATCCCACCCAAATAGTAGAGATCCCTAGATGTAAACGATCTTTCTACTCCAGTAGTTTCTTCCTCAGAACCGCTAGACTCTGGAATTCTATCCCACGTCCCTGCTTCCCCAACTGCACTGACATGGAGAAGTTCCAGGAGTAATTTCCGTCTCACAACTATTCTGAGTGATTGTCTGACACTTCTTTGATGTCATCAGTCCAACATATATCCCCCAACAAATTACTTTATTCCTCGATTTCCTCATTCACTTATTTAATTAGGATCTCATAGACTTTACGTGAGTTTTTTTTCTACTATAAATATTTAAAAAGTGAAAGTGCATGCATATTTGTATTAATTTCCAATATAAAAACAAAATAATATAACTTGTACAATGTGTACATATATTAACTTACTTCTATATCTCTTGTGCTGTCATGATTTAACCGACTTAATCTCATCGAGTAGTTTCACGCCACATGTATACTCCGAAATCTAAAGTGTGTGTGTGGACTGCTGATGATTTAAAACTGATTCTGAGTGGCTGAGAATTCTACAGCTTGGTACCTTTCTACATCGACTTAGGCCATAACATTGCCTAGATGGAGTATTTGAGAGGCATAATTCGCTCGATCATTATGTTACGTAATGCCGTATCCCTAATCGTAAAATCCAGTCTGGTTCTATTTAAAATTACAACATCATATCCTCTTTTTATTAGTACTCTATAAGTGTCAATGATGTATGGACACAACTAATTACCGATGCGAATTTTGTAATAAAAATGTATTGAAGAAATGTTTTTACCATCATGTTTTCATCTTTGTTGTAAAATGTTTTACTGTGTCGTAATGTTTGATTTTTAAAATATTGCCTTAGGGAAATAATATTCTATTGTTGGGGTTCAAAGAGTAAGGTTTTAGAAACTACATATTCTAATGACCTTACTACTAAGGTGATAGATTTGTCTAAAATTTATAACAGTATTTCTTTGAATCCCTCTTTGTATTCGCTCAAAGATGGTGGGCTAATTATTATATTTGTAAAATAATGATTAATAGCAATAGGTCTATAAGACGAATTCCTTCACGTAAACTATATCATTCTTTTTATAAGTAATATTTTCTCGGAATAATGTTTTACATTAGTATCTAATTGTTGTTGAAGTGTTCCTAGTTTAGGACAAACAAATTAAAGAAATAATAACAAAAAAGGAATTCGTCTTTGCAAGCCAACAACCGCCGGTTTTGTGATCGCCACTGATACCAAACTTAGTCTGTTTGCGTCTCACCGACCTAACCGTTCAACTGATTTTATACATGTCTCCCGCGTGATTCCACGTGATTTTGTGTGACTTTTACCAGAGCACACCTTTAAAAACTATGGGCGCCATCTTGATTTCTCTCTCTTTCTCTCTTTCGCACGACCTCGCCCGACACACACGTGGTAAGACCTGTTCGTTTGATCTGTTTTCCCTTACTTATTCTCCTTTCCTTCTGATTACTTTAAACAACAGTTGTGCTGTTAATTTTTACAAAAAGATATTGTTCTTGAGCAATGTGCATTAAATTAAGTGTTACTCTAGTAATATGTATTGTGGTAATATTTTCTAAAATAATATTTCTTACTGCTACATTAAAATAAAGAGCAAATACAAGTGTACAGCTAAAAAAATAATAAATGCCACGATTTTAACAATACATAGCAGCAGTATTTTCTGGATTGATTGATAGTATAAAAAACAAAAAAACAAAAACACGAAATTGTTCTTTAGCGGCAGCAGAGCCAAAGCCAGTTACAATGTTCCGTACCGAAGGCAAAGTCACACCTTCATCTTCCAGCCCAACACTCATTCATATATATTATTGAAATCAATCGTTAAATTTTACTATAATAAATAGCCATTAAATACTTCACAGAAGATACAAATTTTAGCCAAAAAATATAAAATAATTTAAAATAATATCGCATTTAATCTAAAACACAAAGCAGAAAGTATTTAAACGATATTAATTATGAACAGACATGGCAGATCATAGCTTTTTACAAAAGAAGGGAAAAATAATGAAGCTAATAATGAATGCAGTGCACACCAATAAACTGTCTTCAATTACTTGTGTGAATATGACATGAAATGGCAGATAAGAAGAGAAAGGCGTAATATCACGCCTATGAGAAAGATCAAATGTGATAGATCCGGCTTAATTCAGTAATGGTATGGCTAAACACGCGGATTTGTCTCACTAAATGTATTATTAAACATAAACGCAAATAAACAGACATCAATACTGTCCATATGCACAACAGATAATTCTTTTTCCAGTGGCAAATGATAAACGAGATTAATAAATCTGATATGTTTCGCGAATTCTGATATAAACATGAACTAGCAGATGATGATCTACATGCAAAGACAGAAAAACTGGTTTAAAACTAAATCAACTGTAAGATTTAGTTATTTAATGTTCGGAAAACGTAAACTAGACATTACAGAACACAGTAACATAAGTTATTGAAATTAAAAGTAATAAAAAAATTACAAAATCATGTTATCATGTGATCGAAAATAGTGCAGTGGTGCCGACAAACATTGATTTGATTGTCGAATTACCTTTCAGGTAAAAGTATAACAATCTTACTACTCTGGCGAACGTAACTCGTGGGGAGTTAAGACAACACAAGATGTACAAAGAGAGCGAGAGAGAGAGAGAGAGGGAAGAGATACAGAAAAAGCAAGCGAAAGATCTTATGAACGACATTTGTTTCAATGTTAGAACTATTCTAGAGCCAGACAATTATACGAATTTACCAAATTTGCACTTTCGATTATGTTTGAGATTTTTCACGCCGTTAGTTCGTGAAATAATCACAAAATAAAAACCCAACTTGAAAGTGTCTCGTCCACTAATCGACTTTCGTTGTTGGATGTGCAAAGCTAACATTTTGATTTTGTTTGGTCAAACAAGGCGTGCTTATGTTTGTCCAAATGAATAAAGGGACTCTGGATATGTGTATTAGAAGACAAACTAGAATGCTAATGATAATGCTTATCTGAAAAGTATTGCACTGTACCGCACGTTTTTTCAGCTTATATATACATTATATGAAATATAGCCCGAGTAAAATTTATTAAAAGGCAAAATAGTTAATCTATATTTTAATGTATGATTTGCACTATCAATAAAGCTGAATATTCTGGTTGTAAGCTTAGAAAGACGTTCATATAGCCTATATTCCCCAATCCCCCCCACTTTAAGGAAAACAGAAACTTAAGAGAAGGTATAAAAATTGACACAAAGTCGAAGAAACAGTTACTTGAGCTCATTAGGCCAAAAAAACAAACAAACATTAGGAGCAAATATCGGATACAATAATATAATTGATACGCTATTGGCTCAGAATGGCTTGGGAATCTATAGACACCGGTCGTACATGCCATAGAAGGTCGCTTCTGTTGTGGGCCGAGTGATTTCATTTCTTTAATAGATTAAAAGATTACGTCCAATGATTTTGGACGCAAAAACTATTGGACGTCGCGTTGCTGTTCGAGTGTGACACTATCAAGCCACAAGCTTGCTTTCTCATGAGACTAACTGGGATTCTGAAAGTTTCAAAGGCACAGATGCCTGGCGCATTTTGTTTTAACAGACCAAGCGTAGAGTTTAATAGATGTCCAATGATCAAGCGTTCGTCTTAATACTTGACAAATAATACAGCACTACACAAGAAAGTAAGTAGGGTCACAGATTCCCCAGGAAAGATTGGACAATCGTGGCTCATATATGAGGGAGTGGTTGAACACGTAAGTAATAGCTTGAATTTTCAGTAAGTTTATCCCGTTGTGATGCCATGTATTACCATGCTCGACACCATTGACATTTCCAACGTTATTCCCGCCATCCTTTACTCTCTGACCGTCTGTTCTATCCGGATCATTGTCTCTTATAAGCGTCTGCCGAGAAAGTTCGATAAGAGTATTTCTAAACTTCCTAAGAAAAAAAAAACAATACGGGGTTCGTCTTGCGAGTTAAAAGCTAGTATATCGATTGTAATCACAGAAACTGTACTTAAATCAATCGTCGGGAAGTAATTCTCAATAACAATATCACGTGCTATATAAAAAGCCAATGACACGGTTTTCTATAAAATCTATTTTATAAGATGTATAGCTTTTGAGTATCTGGAAATGTATTGTCAACACTCGAATATTTTCTTTTCGATAATTTATTAGCGATAGTCATCGATGAGCATTATTTAATGTGGATAAGACAAAGTTTAAAACTTTCAATGTTAAACGAGAGTTCATGGCTCTGGTTGGAACAACACTGACAGAAGTCGATGAGTTTTGGGGCAGCAACATAGTTTCCACAGAGAGAGATATCGAAATTCGCATCTCCAAAACATGGGTCTCATTGGATAGGCTGCGTTTAGTATGGATTCGAGGCTAACTGACAAAATAAAAAGCCAGTTCTTCAGGGCCGTAGTAGTGTATATCCTTATATACGGTGCTACAACCTAGACACTCACCAACATATTTGAAACAAAACTAGCTGGCACATTCACCTGTATGCTACGAACATTATAAAATATAGATTGGCAAAATAATCCCACGAAGCAGCAGCTATAGGACAACCTACCTACCATATCTAATACCATCAGGGAGAGTGGCCTACAAGTTGCGGGTCACTGTCTGAGGATCAAGCATGGGTTTTTGAGTGATGTATTGCTATGGACTCCATGACACGGACGCACTAGCAAAGGATGACCTAGATACACGTACATCCATCAAATAGCACAAGACGCCAACTGTGAACCTGAAATTATGAGGCAGCTGAGGGAATAGAGAAAACTCTGGAAAGGAGGACTCACATTGGTCCGGGCAAGGAGCCCATCTTGATGATGATGATGATGACGATGACGATGATGATGATGATGATGATGATGATGGGGGTGGTGGTGGTGGTGGTGATGATGATGCTGATGATGATGATGATGATGATGAAGTATCAACAGGGAATAGCTCAAATATACAGTTCTTCAAGGCAGGAGTTGTGTCTTCCTGCGCCTTACTCTCTTCTTTATATCAATTAACGATCTTCCAAATCACATTTAAAGTAAATTAGTTAAGAATTATGCAGATGACACTCTGACCTATGGTAACACTTTAAAGGCCAACAATGATAAGCTGCCTCTGTGAGTTTGTCTCTTCCAACGATAAGCATGAAAGGAAATGAGGAAAGGTTGTTAATTTTAAAACGTTCGAGACCAAGTCTTTATCTTTTCACCATAAACGCTGATTCCGCCTTTGGCCACAGTTTATATAAACAGCCCTCGCCTGAAAGTGGTTTCAAATTTTGAGAAGATTCCTGGTCTGACCTTTAACCTTCACGCAAAATGTAAGACGTACAACAAGTCTGCTGCAAGGTTCCTCGGAAATATTGTCGCGCCATTTTTTCAATTTCAGATTGTTTCTCACTTCCTATACCTATACAGGATCATGATATGACTAAAATTTAAATATTATTGCGCATATCTTTGCGTGAGCTACTTGGCATATAGGATTCGAAATGTAGTAGGTTTTGACTGTTAAATTGTTATTTTCCACATGGCAAAACAATTAAATATGGAAACACATTTAGTTTTTGACATATGCGCGTAATTCGTGATTAGCAAGAAAACCTGATATGATTTTCTGACATGGTACTCAACTGGAAAGAATGTCTCACATTGCATTTTCCGTTTAATAAGATAACTAGATTTGTCTTTGTTGTGGAATTCATTGGGTATTCATATTACAGGATTCATCGGACTACTACGCTTATCTTGTGTGTGAATTCCATATCATTTCGGTCGAGGTATGACTTGCTTCAACACTATCTTGTTGAACTAGGGAATGTTTCAGTCGGACTCGGGATTTTGGACGGAATTTTGAGGGGAACCCTTTATTTACTTCTCGGAAATAGCATATGATAACTGGATGGGGAGTCTAAGTAATCCGCAAATGTATATGAGGATTGAACCATCAGAAGAATATTATTTGTAACAATTGATTTTCCAATTAATACTAACAACTTCGCCACGAGTCCCTTTAACGGACCTTAATCCTTTCTTTATTTCTCAGTTATTAATATCACTATTCATTACTAACTATTACTATATAGTAACATAAAAAAGTTATATATGTATATATATATATATATTAATGTTTTTACTTATTACTAGTATATATTTTCTATTGTATATAATTAATGGTTCCCATATCGTAGTAAATTTACTATTAGGCTTACATCGTAACTGATTATTTCCCAGCATATGTACGGTATCTTTAAGTCATCTTACTCTCCGCCGTTCTTTTACTACATTCCATAATGGGAGAGTGTTTACCTTTTCCTCTCAGACATGTTTAGCTATACCTGATTTTTCAATCTTTCCACGATGTTCCTTTAACCGTACATGTAGTGCACGATTCGTTTAACCTTTGTACGGTTTTCAGCATTTCAATGAGATTTCATATACACAGTCTTTTGTGATGATGTTTTTCTCTGTGAGGCTTAATACTCACAAGCTATTTTCAAATAATTGAATTACCTCTGAATACTGTCAGGATCTCATATGGTTTGCATATTTTATGAAGAAAATAAAGGTTTTCCCTCGAAATTCCGATAAAATCCCGAGTCCGACAGAAACATTCCCGAGTTCAACAATATACATCTGAAGACTGTAAGAACTAACATCGACTGTAATAATGTGAAATGTACACTCAGGAGAAAACCAGTATTCCGATGAATCGTATAATACGAATAACCCATCCACAACTCAAAAATTCAGAAATTTTCCACACGTAAGAAAAATTTATTTATCTCATTAAACGTAAAAATCAATTGAGATATTCTTTCCAAGTGTGTAACATATTTAAAAATCATATTAGTTTTCTTGCTAATCAAGAATTACGTACAAATGTCAAAAACTAAATGCGCTTCCATTTTAAATTGGTTTGTTGAGTGGAAAATAATTATATATATATCAATTATAATGGGGCATAGCGGACACCTATTTTATTTTTTGTAATATAATGCCCTCTCATATTCATGTAATAATGAATAACGACGAAATTGTTCTATTTATTGTGTTTTTCCAATTTTTTTCTTGACACTCTATGCCGTTTATGAGAAAGAATATTATGATGAATTTTCTCTGTATTTGAAAAATGTTAAATATGATAATATAACACATCTTTACAATACTAGCTAATATGCAGGTACGGTTCGATACCAGTCTTTTATCGGAGAAGTGTAGAATATTACAGCATTAAATCGATATTTGTGTGAATCGTATGCTTACGTATTTAGTACGAGAAAAAGCAGGACTATTTTCGGAATTATTCTAATAATAATTTCAATAATAACGTAATATATAGCCAGACAAATATGCTCCACACTAGTGTCAGTATATTGGTGTGTCCGTAGTTTGCAAAACGTAAAAGCAAATTCAGCAAGAACCATCCGAAATCACGCAAACAGGAGTGTTCTCATTGAAAATATGTATCTGTTCTAGTTACTCCGGTCACACAAATAATGGTATATGACTGTTCTCTTATCAGTTTGAGATATATTTAGGTAAATGATGAAAGTGCATTTGAATATAGTGTGATTAATATATTATTTACTGCATTTGTATAACTTCTGGTGATATTGACGGCTTTAACCGTCAGTTATTCCATCATCTGGCTACGGATGTTAGTGTAGATTTTAATGAGCAATCTGTATTATAACTAATGGCTCAGCAAAAAAAAGAAAGAAAAAGACCAGAAAATACTCAACATCTCCGATGTGTTGTTATTTGGAAACAAATGTGACTAAACATAGCAATTCGTTCATTTAGTATGTTGCTGGATAAACTTAGTAAACCTTGGTAAAATTACAGATTTTTATTGTTTCATATACTTTGTAATATCGGGGCATACAATAACTTACCGGTTGGAAACAAATTATTCGTATCATCGTAAATGTTTGTTGCTTTATAGACCCATTGTTGATTGCTGGATTTATTAAGCATTTCAGAATTAATGTTGAATTAGTGCGAATTGTAAGTTGAGCATATTGTAATGATTTTTGAGAGCGTTTAAAATAAGCCTTTTATTTTATAAAAGTTGCGTCTTACATAAGAAACAGAGCCATAGCCATCCAAAGCTTTTAAACTAAATTTAAAATCACATACTAATTAGGATAAACAACAGAACTCAAAAATCAACAAGTTCTTGCATACAGATTTTCTCCAAAAATAAAACAAATCCATACGATGTTTATAAGTTATAAGTCACAAAAGAATATCTGGCCAAGTTCGGGGCATAATCAATGTATTAGTTAAAAAATATCACAGTTTCTCACAAAATACCCTATAAAGTATTATAAACAACGGAGAGCGTTTTCTATTAGGAAAGTTTATTTGTAGGTAATGTAAATAATGCAATGTGCATCTATTTAGACATCTTCATAAGAAACTAATATCGGTTCGGTATTCTACTGACAATGGCAGACTCTCTTCTGAAAGATGCTTTCTACCAGCAATCAGTTAAAACGTAGTTCTAGATAATATCCTTATAATTATGCAAGTTGGTTGTTAAAACTACATTTTCGTGAAGTGTCTAAGAGAAAAACAGAAAACAACTCACCTCAAACACAATCTGCAAAAAGACAAATCTTCTTAGTTTTGTCAAATTAAAAAAAAATCCTATTGCATGCAATTAATAATCTGTTCAGAAACAGTAAAAAACAACAAATCTGATACATAATAACGCAATATCAATCTTTACAACGTAGACATTTTTGTAATGGAAATTTAATGAATAAATGTAATGATGTAAAATATTAAAAAGTTTATAAAAGACAGGAACTTTGTATGAAACACTTCTGCCAAAACGTCATATAATTAAGGATAAACATATTTTCAAACGGCAACATTACTGTTTAAAATCCTGACACAAGGCGATAATATTAAGTTTAAGAAAAAAAGATTCTGCTATAATTTTTATCAATAAAAAATATCCATGAAATGAATCAATTTTGCATATTGTTATAATATCCAGGGAATGAAAAAGAATCTTTATGGGGCTTGAAATGTAAAAGAAATATAGTATAGTCAATGCTCATTTAGTAGTCGAATTAATTTAACGACTTAAAGACTTTAAGCAGTAAAGTTTATACGATCGTCCTAATATCGTTTCAAAGGATATATATATATATATATATATATATATATATATATATATATATATATATATATATATATATATATATATATAAGACTATATGTGTGTAAGGCTGTACATGTATGTGCCTTTCTTTATTTGTGCGTTTATAAATATTGATGATTAGGTAAATGTGAGGGAAATGCGTTCTATTTAAAATTCTACAAACTCGCAGATTTTGTTTAAATCCAATTTAAACTTAAGCCATTTAAATCATACTTAATGGGTATACTTTTAAACTAAATGAAAGTAGAATTTAAATGTTTTATTAGGAAAAACATGTCTCATAAATGTATATAAATATATATATATATATATATATATATATATATATATATATATATATATATATAGCCCGGCGTTGCCCCGGTGTTTGGAGGTGTATGCTGAGCGAAAAAAAACGATATTTTTTTAAAAACTTTGTCCCCTATTATGATCCCTTTATATTTATTGTTTTGGGCTCAAATCAAGTTATTAATTTAGACCCATGTCCAAGGAACCAATACAGTAAATGTCAAGTGTTTATACCAAAAATTATCAGAGGAGTTTAGTAACTTCGACCCCTGAATAGCCGAATTTCTGGCCGAAAACTGATCACATCGATTTTCCCAAATCTCAGTACCTGATATATCAAATTTCGAGTCTGTAGACTAAAAATTGAAAGAGTTATTGCGTAGAGAAATGTACACAGACACACACACTCACAGACACGTTCACTTTTCTAGATATACTAGAATTTCAGCCCGGCGTTGTCCGGGTGTTTGGATATGTATGTTGAGCCAAAGAAAAGTTGTAGTAAGAAGGTAGGCTCGAACCCGTACCCCAAAGGAGGAGAAGAACAGGGTAAAACCTAACGTTTATGCTGTTACGACTACCGTTAATCCGGAAGTGACATTTTTTTAAATCAAGGCTATACAATCTAAAGAAGAGGATAACTTTCAAAAATATCGGCGAAAAAAGTGACTCTTCCCTGTAGAAAAGTGCCTAGTGGAAGTGAAATATATTAATGTTTTTAGACAATTTTTCGATATTTGTCGTATGAAAGGTCGAACTTAAAAACGATACTGATTTTGGTAAAATCCGTGAACTGTATTGTAAGTTTAAGGCAGATATGCAAACATACATACATACATTTATATATTGGTAACTAAAAATTTTCGACCCAAACTGATGAAAAATCTTTCCCTTTCTCTGAATACCCTTTATATAAAATTTCAAATATTTAGACCAGAAATTGTCTTAGTAATTTGGATGAGACCGTTGAGGTCAATTTATTTTAACTTTGACCCCTATTATGATCCCTTAAAAGTTATCGTTTTGGGCTCAAATCAAGTTATTAAGTTAGATCCATGTCCATGGAACATATATCTAAAATTTCAAGTGCTTAGACCCAAAATTGTAGGAGGAGTTTGGTAGAGTTCTCAAAGGTCAAATCGGTGTAATTTATGGGAAAAACTGATCACGTCGATGTTCACAAATCTCAGTACCTTTTATATAAAATTTCGTGTTTGTAGACTAAAAATTGACAGAGTTAGTGCGTAGGGAAATGTACAAAGACACACACAGACACCCACAGACACACCCACAGACACGTTCACTTATATGTATATATATATATATATATTTATATATATATGAAAAGGGTGTAAATTCCATATAGCAAAGTTGATTTCATTTGAACAAAATTAAATACGCATCACGTGATTTTCAACATCGTGAAATTTAAAATATAAAAGTTTGTTATTTATTTATTAATGGTTATATGTATTCATATATATATATATATACATATATATATATATATATATATATATAAACATAAATAAATAAGTGATAAACGTTAAGATTTTAAATTTCAATATGTTGAAAACCTTGCACTGTATTCCTTTTATTCCGTTGACACTTACAATTCTTTAGAGTCACTGTTTTGTAGTACAAAATAATTAATTAAATTATTTTATCAATAATGTGAATCTATTTTGCTCTTAACTTATCAAAAGTGGAAAAATAAATCCACCAAAAAAAATGAAATGCATTTGTGCATAACTACAAAATCAAAAACTCTGAGGAGAACATACCTTAGTTTTAGCTTAGATTACGCCATTTTTAATATGGAATTATGCCATTTATTTGTTATATCCAGTGTAATAATATTGAGCTTCATCGATGAACGATTCGTGTACATAAAAATGAAATATAATTGAAAGAAATCATATTTAGAGATAAATATTTATAAACATAAATGTATGTACACATAAACACAAACCCACACATATACACTACACATGTATAACTACATACGTATATGTGTATAACACTAGAAAATGCGAGCATAAAAAATGATATGCTTAAGCTTAGCCACGGAGAAGTTAAAGACTAATTATTAAAAATATGATACTAGAACAAAATATGCTAGCAAAAATTATAAATTTATAACTTTAAATATTGCAGCATTGAAAATTGATTATATAATGCTATAAATTGAATTAAAAAAGTCTTAATGCTGCAATATTTTAAGTTATAGAGTTAATCTAATTTTTGCTAGAATATGTTGTCCTTTCCTGTTCATGTTCTTACAACTAGTCCTTTAATTTCCATGTTCACACGTAACTATATTTCTTTTTATGCTCGCATTCTTTTAATGTAACTCATGATTTTCCAGTAAATTCACGTGTTCCTTGTTTAATTTCAGTCTGATATTTTGATCCCACCCCCATAAACAAAACATACACATATATAATAACAATGTACGAATCTCATCTGCTTTCAATAGAATCCCCCCCAATAATCTGTTATTGCTTTTATTCTCACTGTTACTTTTCTTTTCCCGGTGAATTACTGAAGCGACGCCGTTGCTATGGAAACCAGTCATAAAAAAACGTCACACACATCTTTACATTTTTTAACGATTTTGGACACCCGTAAATTCATCACAGCTTTGGTTTTACGAAACAAAATTTGAATCCCCCCCCAATATAGCTGAGAAGGGAATCTATAAACTGTAATAATTGTTTGAAAATAAATATTAAAATGAGTGAGCGGTAAAGCTTTATAGCAGTTGTAAATGACTTAAGCTGCTACATAACTATATATTCAAACACTGCCAAAAGAGTTAACTATTTATACGAAAAAAGCCATTGTAAAATATTTGATAAATAAATTAATACTTTTTTTTTTTAGCGAGCCGAATAATGCATGCGCATTATTAAATAGGCAATGCTTTGAAGAATCAACGCAAACAGTCAATGAATATTGTGCCCTTTGTGTTAAAATATCATCGTTTTTTTTATCCCGTTTGATAACGTTTGCCGCCTTACGACTACGGTGGACCAAACGTGCTGAAATAATTTGTTCAATGAAAGATAACTCTTTCTAAACTGGGCCAATTTTTATTTTTATTCTGCTTTAAATTGCTCCCCCCATTTTGGGGATCCTGACACCCACACACATACACACTAAAAACCAAACTAACCAAAATTGTCATCCATCTGGTACTTACCAGCCTCAGCGTTAATAAAACATTGAATTTTTCGTCATCGAAAAATAAGGGTTTTTTTTTCCTTCTTTGTCTTCCGTATATTGCTTTTTATCAAGTACAAATGTAAGCATATCAATCCAGTAACTGGTTGCTTATATGAATAAGTGGAATTATTTGAAATGCAGGTTCTTATATTATAATATTTTTGCATATGCTCATAGAAAATCACTGTAATTCTTAGTTAGACAAAAAATAAACAAATTAATTCTTTCAAAAACATTTTGATTTTTACTATTTATATATGTTTTGTGAATGACAAAAAAAAATGTCAATTATTAACTGTTGGGGAAAATTCAACATTTCAAATTTAATTAAAAATAGTAAAAAAAACAGTTTTACATTATTTTGCTTTCTGTGTGATACAATTCAGGGTTTTATCTTTCTGGAGAAAAAGAGTTACTCCAAAATAATTGATTTAAATTAATGTAATTTCATTTTAAAAAACAGAAACAACATGATTTTTCGGCATTTTTTGCGGTGTCGAGTAGTCACCAAGCAAAGTACTTTTGTGTCAACTCTAACACATACAGAGAATATGTATGTATGTATGTATATCTTATGTCAGGTCATGTCATATGCTACTGGTACCATGTAACCCAGTACTACCTGCCTCATGGTCGGGTCACCGGCGACTAAACTGGTTCCCTCACCAGACGTGTGGTGAGGAGGGCGGATAGTCTCCCTGAAGGATCAAAAACAAGACCCTCCAAAGGGCGAATAAACTCTTTTACTGGGTGAACGGCCAACTAGCACCGTGTATATTTGTGTGTATGTATATGTGTTTGGGGTAGAGAGGGTCCCATAAGCCGTGGTGAAGGCAACCTTTCTAGGAGAAGCAAATTTCTGATTTAAAAAAACATAAAGCGGAAGACCAGTACCCGCATTAAGCTGGTCTGCAATTTAATTTGTTGCTGGCTATCTTGCTCTTGCTTGTTGCTGGATCTCAACATTTTGAACCGAGAGAGAGAATTAAAGGTCGTACAAAGCTAAGACTCTGTAACATCATATTTGTATAGATACTCCCTCAGACATTTGGGCTCATGCATTTTAAATGTCTGAGGGAGTGGCACTCGTCTGACAAGATGTTGCAATCATCATATCTATATATGTACATTTATATTAAAATGTATATATAAATATTTATATATATTTATATGTATATGTGTATATATATTTTTATATGTTCATGTGTGTATATCTTTTTTTTACACGTTGGTCACAACTTATCAAGGTCCGGAATCCACTCAGGCTAAGGTTTATTGCAAATACATTACGTTAGTGTGGAGATTTGATGAATTGTTTACTTAAGGGGGCGGTTCATTAGGAAATTGTTAAAGTTGGACTTGTAGTCAGGTGGGAAGCAGGCAAACGAAACTGAGTTTGACAGGCGCGCAGTTCTAAGAAAAAAAATCTGTTCTTGGAATCCACGTTTTGATTTAGGCACAGATATAGAGTGGGGGGAATTTTTCACAGTGGATTCGGCTAGACGGGTGTTTGTCGTGAAAGATTGGCGAGGGAGAACCAGAGATTGGGTTTAGACGAGCACCTGCCATGGAAATAACGATAAAACAAGGGCAGGCTCGCAACGTCTCTTCTGTGGGAGAGAGGTTGCAAGGCAGAGAAAAGATACCCCCCACTTAGCCACAAAGTCTATTCTGTACTCTGTAAAGGCAGGGTAGGCTGTTTTAACAGCTCCTGCCCAGATATGGCAGTAGTATTCCATTCTTGGACGCACTTGTCTTTTATATAGATAGAGAATTGCATCAGTAGTAAGATATCTTCTGGAGCGTTAGAAGGACCCCACCATCTTTCAAGCGACCCTGGCAACATACTTGATGTACGTGTTCCATTTCAGATCAGGAGTAAAAGTAAAACCCAGAAGCTTGTCAAAACACGGGGGCCTTCCCAGACGAGAGCCATCCATCACAATTGATGCCAGATGGGGATCAGAGCGTTGATGATGTAAGGATAGGAATTTGGTTTTAGGTGCATTAAAGGTAACCAGCCACGTCTTCCCCCACTGAACCACGCGCTCGAGATCAGAGTGGAGAGAATCAGAGAGAACTTTTTCATTTACAGCCTTTGCCGTGTTGCCGTAGATGGTCGTATCATCAGCCTAGATGTCAACGAATGATTTAAGTATGTGTTTAGAGAGGTCATTGATGTAGAGCAGAAAGTTGGGCCCAGAATTGACCCTGAGGGACTCCAGCATTAATACTGCAGGCCTCTGATTTTTGTCCATCGACCACTACTCTTATGAGCCTATCGGACAGAAATGATTTAATGATTGAGAAAACATTTCCAGTAATACCGTAGCTGGAAATATTGTGAAGTATACCCTTATGCAATACCTTGTCAAAGGCTTTTGATATGTCAGGAGCAATTGCCTTAGAAAGAAAGTCTTTGTAAAGAGATTCACTAATCATGTGAGATATAACCGTCAGCACATCTGCGGTAGATCTTGCAGAGCGGAAACCATATTGTGTGTCACTAAGAAGGTTGTTTCTGCTGAGGTGGTTGTCTATTTCTCTATTTAATATGGATTCCAACAACTTACTCATAACACACAGGAGACTTATTGGTCTGTACTGATCGGGAGATGACATCACCTGAATTCTTAAATACAGGGCAAACTGACGAGGTCTTCAAGGGAGTCGAAAAGCACTTCTCCTTAATGCATCGCTTAAACAGTTTTGTAAGTATGAAAGCAAGTTCTGGGTGAAGCTTATTTAACACGATAATTGGGATGCCATCAGGGGCAGTTGCTTTACTGGAATCAAGGTTCTTGATTAGATTTGCGACCTCGTGCACGGATATTTGTATGTTCCATAGCGTGTTCTGTGTTATAGGAGGAATATGGGGAGGTGATGGCCTTCGATGCATAGGGTATAATTAGCTGCAAAGTAATTTGCAAATAGTTTGGCTTTGTCTGATGCTGACAAGATGACCTCTGGTCCATCGATAATGGTATGAATAGAACGCACACTTCTATTCAGGATACTATTTGTTATCTGCCAAAATTGGTGGGAACCAAGCCGCTGATCAGCTATCTTGGATTTAACAGACTGGGCGTATAGCTCTCTTGTATTTTTTATTACTCTTTTACAGTAGTTGCTGGCAGTCCTGAAAGCAGCTTTAGTCTCAATGCATGTATTACGTTGGTAGCTATGGAAACATTTATTTCTGTGCGCGATAGCAGCAGCACATTCTGGTGAGAACCATGGCTGTCTGTTAGGTTTTTGTTGGAATTTTTTAGATGGTATGAATTGGTCTAAGCCTACAAGTGATCATTCAGTCAGATCTGATACTATAGAGGACACTTCCTTTTTAAACATGGAGTGCAGACGTAAATCAGATATGAATGTACGGAAGTATCCCAGTCAGCCATAGAGTATCGGTATACAGTACGGTTGAGGCGTACGTCTGGGGACTTCTTACATTTTGATTTTATCTTAACTGATACGACGGAGTGGTCGGGGGATCCTAGAGGAGAATGAACGGAACATGAGCATAGCTCAGGGGAAGTTGAGAGAAAAAGGTCTTAGAGGCTTGCATATTGACCGGGTGTATCGGGCACACGTGTGGGTTCGCGAACAATTTGAGTGAGGTCATAAGCAATGGCAACATCCTGACAAAACCTCCCCTCTTACGTGAGGTGGTCAGCCATTCCACGTTATGGACGTTGAAGTCACCACAGATGTGGATTTTAGCCGAGGGATGTGCAGACAGGATGTGGTCTATTTTCTCAGATATGCTATTAAAGATAGTAATTCCGCTGCTGTTGGGCCGATAGAGGGCAAATAAATTGCAGTTGTGTTAGCAAGTGCAACCCGGAAGCACATATAGGGTAAGTGAGAAACTTCTCTAGAGATATCGCTGCCACACGGGAAGCCATTTTTAATGTACGCACATATTCCATGCCCATGGCGATCTTGGGGGTCAGATTTAGTCGTTAAAATAGAGTATCCGTTAATAATGAACTCATCTAGGGAAGTAGTCGGCCCTATTCGAGTTTCGCTTAGAAATAATGAGTTCGGTTTCGTCTCCTGTAATTGGGTTTCAACCTCTGGAAGGTTGGAACATAGACCCCTGATGTTGGAGAAGGAGACCTGGTAGTAAGTATCTGCGTTGGAAGATGGGGTCTTAGGCTTATTCGAGTTTTTTTTTTCTGGAGATATTTCATGTTAAGGTTTTGAGAATTGTGGAAACAGGTCCGAATATTTGGTTAGAGCAGTACACAGAGGGAAAGTGAGAAAGAAAAACACAGGATTTTTTTTTAGCACACGAAAAGATAAAGCCGTAACAATTACACACTAGTATGGTATCGAGAAGCTCCACTAGAGACTACTGCATGGTCCAGATCCACTCACAAAATTGCAATACAGCAGTCCCAGTTCTCTCTCTCTCTCTCTCTCTCTCTATATATATATATATATATATATATATATATATATACATATATATATATATATATATATACAGTTATACATAGATTAATTATATGGAAAAATGCGCGCATGAAAAGTTAGAAAGGGTGTCAGTCGCTGGTTTGAACTTATTCCCCCCTATTATTTGCATATATTTATGTAGTGAAAATTGTTTGAATAAAATTAATTCATTAGTTAGTTAGTTAGTTAGTTAGTTATTAGATGGAATTAATAATTTTATAATTTACATAAAAATTAATAATTTTATTATATCATAATTAGGATCATTTAATTCTTTCTAACTCAACAATAAACAACAACATATGCAAATAATAAATAAGATATTTATCAATATTCAAATTTTATTTTTAGCTGCAATATTTTTTCTAAAAAATTCTTAATTTTTACTTAACTAGAATATCTTGTTCTTTACTTTTCCAGGTTGGATTTCTTGTCCTTTACTTTTCCAGGTTTAATAAAATCTTAAGAATATTACTTTTCATGCGCGCAGTTTTCCATATAATCCATGATTTTTCCAGGCATTGCTATTGTATTAATATATAAATTTATAATATTTTTTAATGATTGTCAAAAAACATTTGCTCTCAAACACACATTTATGCAATATTTATCATTCAATCACAGTAGTTCCGAGCCAGGGTCTCTACCGAGACTGCGGTTCATGAATTCGTGATCTGTATAGAGCGTAAACTAACAAAAAAAGAAGATGGCACTCGGTGTCTTTTTAGATATCGTTGGAGCTTTTGACAACATACCCTTCAGTAGGATGTTCAAGTCGCTACGAGAACTCAATGTGCCACCAGTACTCATCCGATGGTGAGGCACAGAACAGTTCAAGTAGAACTACTGAGGGCAACTGTTAAAAGGGAAGTAGTTAAATGAAACCCCCAAAGTGGGATTTTATCACCTTTACTATGGAACTGTATGCTGAATGCTCGTTTAAAGGAGTTTAAAAATATGAATATTTATGCTCAGGCTGCTGCTGATGACATCGCAGTGCTGGTCGCGGGTTCAAAAGCATCATTGGTCAGACGCATTTCCAAAATGGGACTACATTTTTCATCAAATGTGATAACGAAAAATTTGAGTTCATTCAAAGAATATGTATATCATAGAATTCACTAATATTTTTAATCGATAAATTCACCATTTTTTTCCTATAAAATCATAAGGAGAGTTTAAAAAATTAGTTATTAAAAAAAAGTTCAGTTTTTTAATTATAAAAAAAACACGATACACGGGATTGAACCTAAAATCTTTCCACCAAAGGCTCACGATAGTTAGACAAATTGTGCATGTTTGAATCTAAACTCTTGTGGTAAGTTTTTCTATAACATTATTTCTAAACGCTTGACATATGTGAATACTGCTGAATACCCAGCTGATACATTTTAAAGCAAATAGCTCAGATCACGATTTCTGGATATGTTTATCCTTCTTACAGTTATGCGGTATTTATCAGATGAACATATACACAAAAATTGCATATTTGTCTTTTCAAACTATACAGGATAAGATTAGAAATTAGGAACAAAAGAGTTTCCTACTTTGCCGACCTAGTTTACCCACATAAAATGAATAAATTTTCTAAATTTTATATATATTTATGTCCGCATTTGTGCCATATGAGACCATATCAACCTGATGGGTATACGCCCTGTACTTTTATGTTTTAGCTGGAAATACAAACACATGTACATGCATACATTCACACTAACAAATGATAATTTACCGGCTGATCTACCTACACCAAGCTGTGTGAAGTTAGAAAATAATTGTTTCACGTACTTCGTACATATATACACTTCGTTTAATAATCAATAAATATTTTTTTAATCCGAATCACTTCGTTAATCTATCATCTGTAAGCAGCGTGCCTAAAACAATTACCATGATTATATGAGGCAACATCCTGCTAAGCGATCTGATGAAATTTACAATCATTTATATGTGAATCTATATTTCTATAAATGTGAAAATATATGTGTGTGTACCTGTCTGGCTGTTTGTCTGTGTTGATTTCGAAATAACTTTGTCAATTTTTTTTACTAAAGACTTGACATTTGGCATACAGGGTATTGAGATTTGAGAAAATTTTTAAATTGGGTTTCGGACAAAAATTTGCAAAAAAAGGGTCGAAGATAAATTATTTGCCCTTTGAAATCTCTACAAACTCATCCGGCAATTTTGGAACAAAGCATTTGGAATTATACTTGGTCATGGTTCTAACGTATAAGTTTATTTGATCCTAAAACAATAAATGCTACGCGGCCATAATTAGGGTCAAAGTTTAGACATATTGACCTCTACGGTCTATACGAAATTACTCAGGCACTTTTCGGTCTAAACATTTGAAATTTTACATAAAGTGTATTCAGATATAAGACAAGCTTTTTAATAAATTTTTGGCCGAAAAGTTTTATTAACAGTACATAGGGGCAGAGCAAGCGGAGCTTAAAGATAGTGTATCCACAAAAGTGAATTAGTCTTAGTGTGTGTGTATGTGTGTGTACATATCCATACCAAACTACAGCGTCTATTTTCAGTCTTCAGAAACTAGATTTTATGTAAGACGTATTGAGGTTTGGTTAAATCATTTAAATCAGATTTCAGTCAGAAATTTGGCTATAGAGTTTTATAACTTCTACGATTTGACCTTTGAAAAGTTTACAAAAGTGGTTCTTAAATTTTGAATATAAACACTTGAAATTTTAGATGTAGGTTACTTCGACATGTCCATAGGTTTTTAATTTACATTTAACCCAAAACAATATAGGTGTATGGTCAAAATTAGGGTCGAATTAACAAGAAAATTGACATATGTGGTCTCTACCAAATTTCTCAGCGACTTTTTGGTTTAAACATTTGAACCTTTACATAATGTTTATTACGATATACAGCAAGCTTTTAATCGGTTTGGTCTGAAAATTTAGCTTCCAAATATTTGTCCATTTGCTGTCTATGGCAAACTGTTCTGCCAAATTTTGCTCTAATCATTTGACACAAACATAAACTGTATTTATATATGTAACAAGCTATTTAATCAGTTTCTGGCAGACAAGGTTTATTCATGGAAAGAGACTTTCCCTTTGCAGTCTCTAGTAAACAATTAAGCCAATTTTGTTCTAAATACATGCGATGTTGAAATAAGGTATTAAGACAAGCTTTTTAGTCAGTTTTTTTCCGAATTCTTGCTACCACGAAGCCAACGTTCAAACACTTAACATTTGCAAACTCAGCCCACCTCCTTCACCAATTTTGAGTTCAATCACTTGAAATTTTAGATGTAGGTTACATAGACATGAGTAAAACTTTTTAATTTATATATATATATATATATATATATATATATATATATAGAGAGAGAGAGAGAGAGAGAGAGAGAGAGAGAGAGAGAAGGGGAGCCTTCTACTCCGAATGGGAACAGTCTCCAAGATCTTTAAATGGAATAATGAGTGAGAACAACTGAAGATTGCCAAAAATTCGGGCTAAAATTCGTTTCATAAGAGGGGTTTTTATAAGGTGGTCAGTAATTGATGACCCGTCTGGATTGGCAATTACGTATGTTGTTTGGTGTATCCCATTTCTGATTTCGGTAGGTACGTGTTAATTGGACTCTTCCTTCCAATGTTAATGTTGTATGATCCACATAGTTGGCATTGGCACTACATTCAAAATTATGAATTACATTATTATTACTATTATTATTATTATTACTATTATTATTATTATTATTATTATTAGTAGTAGTAGTAGTAGTAGTAGTAGCAGTATTATGTGTGCTGTAGAACATCTTTTCGAGAGGATGGCGTTAAGGTTCTCGTAGAGAACACAACACGTACATTTGAAGCAAAATAACAAGTTTGCCTTGTTGAACTGATTTGCTGTGCAACTTTCTAACTTACTGCCCTCAGTTAAGGTAAACGAAGTATACTAGGCATTTATTAACTTTAGCGAATTTTTGTTACAGAGGACTGCTATTTTCATCTGCATAACTGGCCTAATCACATCCAGCAGGTACCGATTTTTGAAGAGGGTGAAAGTAATTATTTTTAATTTCTCATCCAATTTTGATTTGGAGAAGATCATAAGGGCACGATGTGTTAGGGTCACAATTAAATTATTCTTGCGTTATTGGGGACAAAATCAATCTCAACGTGAATACAGTTTAGTGAACGTAGGTCTACGGTATATTTTGTGTTGAATAGTGCAGATAAAATTCATTCCATGGAAGATGATAAAGCCTAGAGAGGCTCGAGGAAAAAATTGAGGATATATTCTTCAAATACAGAAAAATAGTTTGCTATGAATATCGCAACATTGTCAAAACGGTATTTCCATAGGAAAGTCAAATTATGTAATAGTGAATGCAAGTAAAAATGACAGTAAGTGGTTTTGATATAGATGTACATGATAATACTTTGATAAGTATCTTTTAACTTAAATAGGGATGGTATAATAAAATTGTGGGGTATGCGTTCGCGCCTGGCCTCCATAGAATGGAGATAAGCACACACTTTAATAAAGACTTTTACTATCTATCTGCGTAAGTATACTTTTATAATTATGTTTCAGTTTGTAGAAATATGGTATAATAAAATTATGAGGTGTTCGTTCGCGCCTACCTCACTAGAATTGAAATATGTCACAAAGTTTTACAAGTTTTTTTTTTAATATAGATCCACAGAATATTGGGATAAGTGTTCAGGTGAATTGGTAGGGTATAATAAATTATGGGGTTTATCTATTTTATTTTTACTTTCATCATATGTTGCTTTGATTGTGATCCCCCCTATCTCTTTAAAATCCTTTCTTTTCATAAACCTCTCATACTTTCATGAATCAGAATTCATTTTCTGTAGGCTGTTTGTAAACCCAGTGAACGACGTGTATTTTTGCTTATATATATATATATATATATATATATATATATATATATATATATATTTATATATATATATATATATATATATATAGTGGTTATATCATAAGAATCAATAGGAAAACATGCACATAAACAAACGCAAAAGGAAAACGGAACGCAAAAAAGGCAACCGCTATTACCCATGCATTCTAATGTAAATGCTTCCCATAACTTTTTCATTTTTATTTAATATATATATATATATATATATATATATATATATATATATATATTTGTTTTCCCCTTTATAAGTGCTAAGCGTTCCTGATAAGTTTTGTTTTCTTAAAGATATAAAAGTTGGTAGCATAAATAAATAAATAAATAAATATATATATATATATATATATATATATATATATATATATATATACAAATATCGTCGTTTACAAATTTAAACAAGCACATTGGCACAATGGGTGCTACAGTATATATATATATATATATATATATATATATATATATGTATATATATATATATATATATAACTACTTCATTTATTCACATACATTTAATATACGAAAGTATAGATTTATGCTAAACTTAAAGTATTTACTTCAAAAGTGCTCAATACGTAGGTAGAGCTAGTTAGTAATGACTATAGTTGGATGAAACGCAGAATTTTTCAGTGTAGCTTAACCGCCATATATATTTTATAAATTACTATATATATATATATATATATATATATATATATATATATATATATATATATATATATATATATATATATATATATATGTATGTATATATATATATACAGTTTGGAAAATAATAAGGGGAAGTTTCTCAAGAGCTCTTTCGGCTATCACTTATCAGGAGAAAATCGATAGCGCTCAAAATAATATTACGTCGAAAATAAAGGGTTCTAATGAGGAACTTATTGAATCTGCCAAAGCTACGGGGTCACTGAAATATATGTATTAAAGTTTAAAAAACGATTAAAATATTGACAAAACGAGGGGAATGAAAAAGCAAACAAAACAAAAACAAAATAAACGGGAGAAAAGATTCTAAGTTTCACAAAGCGAAAGTGGCCAACTTTGAATCTTTTCTCCGTTTTGTTTTCTTTCCCCTCGTTGTGCCAATATTTTAATCGTTTTTTAAATGATGATACATTTATTTTAGTGTCCCCGTACTTTTGGAACATTCAATAAGTTCCCTATTAGAACTCCTTATTTTCGAAATAATATTATTTTGTACGCTATCGATTTTCTCCTGATGAGATGATAGCCGAAAGAGGTCTTGGGAAACTTCCGCTTATTATTTTCAAAACTGTATATAAATTCTGTACTTCCAATATGTATATATATATATATATATATATATATATAAATATACATATGCATATACATATATATATATATGCATATATATTATTCATGGCTATTTTATTACAATCTTGCTTTTTAAATCAACAAGTGTTAATTATTTACAGTGAAATATTACAAGATAGTGGTGGATCAGATTGTGGTCAAGTGTGTGATTGGTCGCTGGGGGGGGGGGGGGGCAGCTTAATGTGGCAGCGTCTTTTCTGTCTTCCATATCCTCTAACGATGTCGAAGTTTATGTTTCTTTTGTTAATTTCCATTGGTCGGAATTACTGCTCGCGTAGGTCTATAGGTTGTTTTTTTTTAAACTTTTGTATTACGCAAGTAAAATCCAAAGTTAAATATTTATCTCATTATTTCATGATGATGATTCTACGATCGGAATGTAAGCTTGATGTAATCGCCAGAAATCCGACCTAGATCTTGTTTTGCACGGAGTCGATTAAGCGTGTTCGCAATATATTCGATATTTCCTGGTGTCTGCATCATATTTCCAGTATGTATCTATATATATATATATATATATATATATATATATATATATATATATATATATATAAGAAAGAAAGAAAATTAAAACTGTAAGTAAAAATTCACAATCAAAATGCATTGTTCGAGTGAATATTGAGGTTTTTATTCGGTTCAGATTACATTGCCTTTATTTTCGTTGGATTTTTGGAAAACGAATTATTTCCAAAATTACTAAGCCAGCATTCTACACACGCTACGTCGATGATACTTTTGCATGCTTTCCCTCACGGAGTGAAGCTGAGCAGTTTCTTCGTCTTCTTTGCAACCTGCATCCATCGTTACAATTTACTATGGAGGTTGAGGACTGTGGCTCTCTCCCATTCCTCGACGTTCGTGTTTCTAAAGTTGGTACTACGTTTGAGACCTCCGTATATAGAAAACCTACATTTACAGGGCTCTATCTTTATTGGTTTTCTTTTTCCCCTCAGTCTAGAAAAATAAACCTCATTAGCGCTCTTACGCATCGTGCACTCATGATTTGTTCACCAAACCGTCTTGATACGGAACTTGGGGAAATCACTAATATTTTTCTTAGTAATGGATATCCCATTAATATAATAAAATCTACTATTGAACGTAAAATTACTACATTTAATAGTGTTAAACATATCGGTCCATCACGTTGTCCCATTTATTTAAAATTACCATGGTTGGGTCCTGCTGGCCTTCATATTGTTAAAAGGATTTCTTCTGCTACTCAACGTTGTTTTCCAGCTACTATACTTAGAGTAGTTTACAAAACTCGAACCTTTTTCTCTTCTTTTCGTAAATATGTTTTGCCAACCATTCAAAAGAATTCTGTTGTTTATAAATTTGTTTGTCAGTGTGGAGCTGACTACGTTGGCAAAACATCCCAAAGATTAGAAATGAGAATATCCCAACATATCCCTCGGGATATTCGACTACACCAGGTTTCGAGAACATCCGGGCACTCCCAAGCTCATGAGTCCGCCATTGGTGATCACCTGTTGAGTATAAATAGGTGTTCGAATCAATATTCCGATGGGTGGTTTTCTGTTTTATACAGTGCGAGGTCGAACTATCATCTCAATATTATTGAGGCGTTAGTTATTAACAACTCTCGACCTAGCCTGTGTAGACAAAAGATTCTGAAACATCAGTTGGAGATATTCATTTAAAACCACCTGAACAGTGAGACTTTATTTATTTTTTATTTATTTATTTTTTTTTCACTGTTCTTCCAACTGAAACCAAAATTCCCTTCTTCCCTCATTCGTTTCTTAGTTTTTAATTTATCATTCTGACGTTTCCTCTTAGAGGGTCAGACGATAAGGCCTTAAGGTAATTTTAATAATTTCACCTGCCCATTTCTTGTTTTTTTGGTATTTAAATATATATATATATATATATATATATATATATATATATATATATATATATACTTGTACTTTTTGTAGTAAAAGAAATTCCATACAGTGCTCTATTATTAGGGAAAAACCTTTCTCGAAATAAGAGCAATATATTTTTTTTGTATATTATATACAGGAATTTACATCGGTAGTCGGTACCGACGGTTTCAAGCCCGGTGGTTAAGGACTGGTCTTAATGCCCGCCTCAGGCTCTCTTCAGCCGACTCTCATCTGTCTTTAACCGGAACCGGAACTCTATATATGCACACCGTATTTTTTTTTTGTGTATGCTACTTTAATAAGGTAATAAATTTGAAGCAATACATTAAAAAGTATGGGATGATGCCTTCTATATTATTATTTTTCTTTAAGCACCCCCTATCATTCAGTTTAAGTCTCGTTTAAAAGCTTTTTAATAATTCATTTTAAATTATGTCTAATCTCGTTTAAAAATAGGGTAATAAAATTTAGATTGAAAAATACCTAGGAAGTGCCCAGGGGATGGTATATACTAATATTTAAGTATTGCTTTGCGTTTAAAAACGTTTAATATTTAAAATAATCTCTAGTTTCGTTTTAATTACGGTAATAATATTTAGTTAAAATAAACTTAAATGTGTAAAAATTTGGCATATGTTTACATTTAAGTATCGTTTCACGTTTAAAATTATTTAAAACGTCATTTTAAAATTATATGTAATTTCGTTTTAAAAACGGTAATAAATCTTAGATTGAAATAGGTCTAAACGGTGTAAAAAATGTTCGTTTTTATATTTAAGTATATTAAGTATAGCATGATCTCGCTCTATATAAAAACACGTTTTAAAACAATTAAATTTTTTTAAAATTTTTAACTTAAAAATTCTTTCTAGATCTCATTTAAAATGGGGTTATAAGATCTACAAACATATAAGATAAAATATTTTTACATGTCTATAACTTTTTTTTTGATCTTCACGTTTTATCTTTTTTTCTATCCCAATTTATAAGAAGCGATCCTCTTCTATGTATACAGTCCTTCAAGCATTAATTTTTTACATTTAAGCATCCATCTTCTTGGGTTGCTTTTAAAATATAATATTTTTCGGCATTGCAGAGCGAGCATTGTTTTAGTTCTGGGGAGTAGGAAGGTTTTTGCTCGATTTTTTTTCCATTTCACCGTAAAAAGTGCACCTTCTTCTTTTAACTGCCAGATTTTGTTTGCTAAAGCCGTATTACTTCTCTCTCTCTCTATATATATACTCGTAAATAAATTATCTGTTTTCCGTGTACCTGGTTTAATGTGAGACAATACGGGCCAAAGCAATAGTTAAAATTATTTTTTACAAGAGATAAGACTTAATCTAAAATGCAAAAGTACAAGAAATAATGTAAAAATCTTATCAGTATCCGTAAATATGTAACGTGTTGAACTAGTAACATGCTTATTAAGTAACAACTCTATTCTAAACTCGTGTAGTTGAAACTGTGTAACTATTCCTTTCCTGGATTTAGATAGATAAATAAGCGAGACAACCCCCATATATATATATATATATATATATATATATATATATATATATATATATATATATATATATAATGGGAATATGTAAACTTAATATATATTTTGTCCGTGTTATTTGTAAGAAACACCGCCTTTATTAGTGCAAATTCAGCTGTTTTATGTTGAGAAATGAATTAACGTGCAAGTATTGAGAACAATTTTTTCCTCCATTCTATTTTTCTATTAAAAACAAGAGGGCGTAGGTATAGTGGGTCTGTAAGATTAATATTATACGTAGTAAATATTAATATATAGAAGGACCAAAACATTTGTTACTGGCAAGGAAGTTTACCAATTAAGAAGATTAAGTGATGAAGCTGGCTTACGAATGTTGATCGGTTGTTTATTTTACAACACATCAACCCTGTTCAGGTTATTTAATGCCGAATCTAATTATTTCAAGAATATTTTTTTAATAGAATATATATATTTTTCTAATTCGGTTCTATTTAACCCTTAGTTAGGACCCTAACACCAGAGTGCATCTGGGAGTAATGGGAATTAAAGGGTGGCTCCACACTCCCTAAAGCACGCAATCTGGGGTCTGACCATCGGTGTATTTTAAGGTCATATCAAGGACCATTTACGAAAGTAAACTACACTGCATTATTATGACATTAGATGCTTCTCACTTAGTGGGATTAGCTATTTGAGAGATTTTTTCTTTTGAAAATCAACGTATTTAACTTTACCGCTTGCAAAAATTAATGTATCCACAAAACAACGCAAAATAAGTTTAAACTTCTAATTGATGAGACATTAGTTTTAGTGAGTACTAAGATAAATTCAATAAAGCCATAATACTAGTGCGTTACTCAAAGTACCGATTTTACAACTAAATTATGTTAATTATCTCATTTCTTATTTAAAAACCACACAATTCGAGGATTTCAGTGCTATTTCGTTGGAATACGTTTATATTTCTCAGATTAAAGATTCTTCTTCATACGCATATAATAACGTGCAAGTAGTTTATTTCCTATAAAAATAACACATCAATGATTTTGCGTGATTTTTTTATACAACATTTATTTCTGTCATGGGTATTTTTTTGTTTTTTTTGTCCATATACGGAAATCTGCATCGTCTTTAAGAAACTAAAACATAACTACTTAATAATTTTCTGTAGTGTTTTGTACAGTCTTTTTTGCCTTCAAATCTGTAGTTTAATATAAATAATATTATGTACACGCACCTTGTTTTCTTAAGTGAAATTTATAATTCTTTGGGTGAAAATTATTTTGCACATTATAAGTATTTCTAATAAAATCACAGTTTGTCACGTAAATAACATAACAAAACTACAAATACAAATAACACAAGAAAACTATCCCTGAAACTAGAATAATGACTCATCCCCACTTAAACATGCAGTTAATTTATAATCTTTTTTCCCAGTATACACAAGCACAGTTTATAATTTATTTATTTTACTGTAAAAACTAAGTGCATTCACTATGGTGTCGCAAACTAACTAGTAACATTTTACAGAACTTCTAAGCATGAACATGTCACAATTTAATTCTTAGAAAATGAAATCTCTTGGTGAAATCTAATATTTCATAGAGTGCAAAAATATATATATCGTTAGAAAATATCACGAAATGTATATTTCCTGGCTTCACATGGGCTCACTTTAATAGAAAAAACAAAATGTACATTTTTCTACAGGTTGTATATTTTATGAAGTCACGATAAAAAAGAAATATCCAATCTTCGCCGTCTGTTCTAAGTTTCAAGAAGCATTTCTTGTTAGGATACAGATAACTGAAGAATATTAAGGGATATCATACTTTTTTTAAAAACTGAAAATATTTATTTAACCAAATCATAACTGATAATATGTTGCTAACACATGTCTAGCTCAAACATTAAACATGAAAGCGAGAGTTTATATTAAAATGAACACTTGCTGTGTGCTTGTACATAGCAAACATATTTTATGTGTTAGTATGTAGCCAATTGTTTAGTGCAAATTAAATGCAAACCATCTTCAAAAATATAGTTTTTAATAAAATCTATGAAAGCGACATGATTAAATATTGAACTTCTCAGCAACTTCCATGCATTAAAGAATTTAAAAAATAGATCGCTGACCTACCATTTTAACTTAAGAAGAAAACTGTATATCGAAATTAATAAGCATGTGCGAAATCCTGATTAACTATACTTTATATATCTTAAATGGAACTGAAATGTATATTTCTAGACAATTAACTCGGCAATGATGATGTTTTACAAGTACATCATATCATGTTAAAGTTTATGTCGAATAAATTGATGGAATATTATTTGTGTGTATAATCCATCTAATTTTATAACATAAACAATCGCTGAGTCCACAATTTTTTTTTTTATCCCGAATCGCATTTTTATGTACCTAGGATCAAAGCAGAACCCTTAAAGTATTTCTACTGACTGGATGATACACATCGATTAACGGTGCAATGCGGGTAATTTGGGGGTAGAAAACCAAAACTTACACATAATCTTTAATCTACACAATACTTGCTAATTTGGAAAAATTTTGTTAAAATATAGTCTGATATCATTTACTAGAACTGAGTATATTACATAGTTTCAGGAAGTGGTGATGACTCAATAGTTTACATGGCTTTCCATGCATGAATTTAACACTGGAGAAAGTCAAGAAATTTATGAACAAACTTGATCACCACAACACAGATACGAAGGAAACAATATGAAATTTAGTAAACCCATGACAATAACAACTTGAGGCATCGTTGGATTTATACTGCAGCTACCTAATTGATTATTTTTATTCGTGTTTATCTTTTACATAAAGAAATTTTAATTAGTAACAAAAATGCTGGTTTTTGTTGCGTTCTGTTTGTAGTAATCTCCCGGAGCAGCATGTACTTCCATAGGGGTATATATTAGAATAATAAACGATGATACCTGCTATGCGTCCTGGATATGACCTTAAACAATATCCGATGGGTCCTGAATATGACCTTAAACAATATCTGATGGTGACGCCACAGATTGCGGGGTTTGGGAAGTTTTGAGCCACCCTGTGAGCTAGCGTGGTAGTACCTGTTAGGATCCCAACTATGGGTTAAATAGAAACCTTGAAAATAATATATTCTTTTAAACTTTTCTTCAAAATAATTATATTTGTACCTGTTAGGTCCCAACTATGGTTTAAATAGAAAGCGACTTGAAAAAGAATATATTCTATTAAAATATTTTTCATCAACATAACTGGATTTTGCATTAAATAACCTGAACAAGGTTTATATGCTGTAAAACAAAAACAACCAATCAAACCAAGAGCATACAGTCACGGATTAAAATCAGGCTCAAGTTACTTTTTGTCGTAAATCCTGAGGCAACCATTTTAGGAAAAAAATAAACCCACTTTAATTGTAATTCTCTATTCTCTAACAGAGATTATCTTATATGATTATAAGTTTAAAGCATTGGGATAAACATATTTATTTGTCTACACGTATTAATCACGTGTTCTGTCTATAATCACGTTTTGTATTATGTTTTTTTAATTATCATTACACGGATGCTTGCAGTGTTATATAAATGAAATACACAGGGATTTGAGATCGACATGTTTAAGAAATCATAATAAGGTCACATTTAATGTACATAACGCAACGACATTCAACATTTTTCATTAGATCACTAAATTTAAGCGAGATTGTGCCGAAGGAAAGGATACGATGCACTATTACAACACTTTATTAGAGATCTAACAATTGAAAATATAGTTCATGTTATTAATTGTAGAAAAAAACACGATTTGCCACCAGGTAGTTAAGCGCAATGAGATAGAATGCCGAGTGTCTCAACTGTATTTTCAGTAATTACAGTTTTTCATAGTGGTAGTTAACTACGTGACGAAGGCCAGAGGAATAGTTAGTTGAAACGTAGTGAAATATTATATATAAAAATTAGGTAAACAGTTAAATATAAATAACTAAATAATATACATTTTACCCATTTCAAATTATCCCAATAATAAAATAATATATATTATTGTAAAGGTTAAATATTGTTAGATTTCACATTTCTTTGTTAGGTTTCACATCCAATTTCTATCGCTCCAGTTATTTTCTGTATTTGCACCAAGTTAAGTACATAGATCCACTTTGATCGAACTTAGTCTAGGCCAGGGAAGCCCATCATCAGAAGATGGGCACATCATTTTTCCACTAAGTTAAGTAACCCATGGGAAATATCTTTGAAAATTTCACCAATACTATGTATACGTGGATGTCTTTGGAGCAACTAGATTGCCTTTTTCCACCCCTTAAATATAGGATGGAATTAGATGGGCAACTTATAAGAAAGCATAAGCGTTTTACACAAGCAAAACTGTTAAACAAAGGCAGAAAAGGAATGGTATTGATCCGGAGAATAATATTTTATATATTGTTGGTTTATTTTTTATATATATAATACAAAAACTTAGCGGAATTGAAAATAAAAGGAACCGCGAACGTAAATCACTTTAGATTCTCAATTGCACCGTAGTACGACAGGTTTAAAGATCTCAGGGCATTCGAAAAAATCAGAACATGAAGATTAAAATTAATTAATGTTCAAATCGACTGTGCCAATTTAAAACCCATTTTAGTTGATGCCGGCAGCCGTTAAGCAAAATTACAAATAATAAGTCCACATCAGATATTTAGGAACGTGAGAAAACCATGTAAAAAAATATGTAAAAAATAGAGAATAAAAAATGAACTCTCCACGACTTTATCATTCGTGTAAAATGCTTACCAGGTCAAAAAACTCACTTTAGATAACTTGACACTATTAAAATAATCTCTTTTTTCTTTATTCTATTGCCCCCTTTTCGTTTCTTGTTATATCTTTTTTTCATTTATAAAGAAAGAAACCCACACCACCGAGTACGTCAGATTTATGCCTATCTTAGTTTGACCCGAAACTACGGCTAGCTAAATTAATCACATAATATTTATGTCACATAAAAACAGGACGATCTGGTATTGCAACGTGCTATCTGTGGAGATGCAAATTTGCAACTGGAGTCGAACCGAAGTAATAATTTTATCTAGGTTCGAGATTCAATATTCGTATTGCTTCCGCGAGGCAGGGCTCCAAATTAAGACACTGTTTCTCCCCCATTGTGCGTGGAAAATTTCCAAAACTACAAATTTCCCATCCAGATGTCTGGTTCATTCTGGAAATCGCTTATCGTTTTTTTTTAATTCAAACTGTTATTTCTTGTCAGTCAGATATTATCATTTTTTTCTGCCCGAGATAACTTCGTGTCCTTCCTTCCCTCGCTGGCACAAACCGCGGAAAAATATTCATCTTTGCTGCTGCATTCAGGCGTAAGAATTGTCTTTTTTCTTTTTTATCGCAATCGAGTTGCTTACACAAGTATGCTGACACGTAACATGAAAATAGTTAACTTTATGGATCGATTTCAATCGTCTGACTCCAAATGTTCAGAAGGCACCGCCCGTTTACGTCAGTCAGAAGATTGTGACAGTGGCAGCGTCTAAGGGCAAAATGACATGGTAACGACCGATACTAGGAATGTCACAATTATATATATATATATATATATATATATATATATATATATATATATATATATATATATATATATATGTGCGTGTGTGTGTGCGTATATATATAACTATTAGCAGCTGTTTTTTCACGTAAACATCGCTTAAAACATTGTTCACATGTCTGAATATAATAGATACCAAGTTTCAAGTCTGTAGATTAAAAATGTTCATATATAGTTTTAGACGTGACCTCATGAACACATACTATAACTTTATATATATATATATATTTATATATATACATATATATATATATATATCTTCTGAATGTATTTGAGAAAATTAGACTGTATTTTATTATCAATGTTTGCATAGCATACTTGTTTTCTTTAAGGAAGCATGACAAATTCTCACTTTCTATCTTTGGCAATGGCTCTTTTAATTTGACAGTTTTGTATGTTTTCCATGTATATAACATATTTTTCATAATATATATATATATATATATATACATTAACAATTGTTAGAATTTATATAAATCGTTATATTTATATATTTTATTTATCAACAGTTGATATCACTCGTTAAAAATACAATAAGCAAATATAACATAAGAAATATATTCAATCACGCATGTTTTATTGTAACAATGTCTGTAGTGCTACACATGTTATGACAAGGAAAATGTCCAACAATTTCACGCTGTATACGAAGACGAGGGAATTAATTCAATTAAATGTCAATTTCTTCATTTTTCAGCAATCTATTCATATATGTTTTATGATGTGTTGTTTGGATTAATTTTTCCCTTAAATAAAGTTCAATTCTCACACGTTAGAATGCAACAGCCAATGAACAGAGATGTTCTCATCAGAAATGTGACAACAGTTATAAAATGAGTAAAATGAAAAATTATGTAAAATGAAAACGGACTATTGTACAGAATGATGAAGATGATTAAGGGTTTGCGAAACGTGGTTCGATAGAACTTATCTGAATTCGGATAACAGATGGCCTCATCCCACAATTCTGGCCCTTTTCGTGTGGATGGTTAACGGTTCTGCTTCATCGTATAACAGAGATGAATGATGAATTTTCGCCGCCGTCTTGGATATCCGGGAAGAAAATAATATTCAAAGGGTAACATAAAGTAGAAGTGGGGTGGCTTTCAGTAACTGGCGTCGTGAGCTTCGCACCGAAGAACCAATATCCAGCGGGGGTCGTAAAAGAGGTTGAGGCAAATCTCCCAAAGATTTTATAGTTTAATACACGGGTCCCAAAAGGAGTGGGTGGTAGGAAATCACTGCTAGCGAATCAACAGAGCCTAAAAGGGGCACGCACCATAAGCAGTGGATGCTACATAAATAAATTCCAATAGTGTACATGTAATTAGTTCATTAATATATTGCATATTTTTCTGTATTTATTTCCGAAGACACGTTGTAAGAAAAATAAAGTATGTGAATAATATATTCTATGGAACACTCAAAATTGTTTCAGCCATGTTTGATCAACTCCTACGCTCTTTGATGGAGGAGGGCCTATTCAGAAATATAGAAATATAGACAGATTTGAAACAAAAGTGTAATTCACACCTGTGAAGTGTAAAACAATATAAAGTTAATAGAACTCATGTATATTGGAAACATGATCTATTTACAATGAGTGACCAGTTATCAATGGGAGAATACCACTCATCGATAATGATTGATGAATGAAAGTTGACAGTTTAATCATCGTAAATTATGTAAACAGACCGGTAGGATACTGTTCCACCGAGGGTGGGCAGTTTTAGGAATACACATTTATTCATAAAATGTTTATTCAGATTTAGGCAAAAATATATAGTGGTTGTAGCTAGTCGACTTTTTTTTTTGTCTTCATGTCTGCCTGTCGCGAAGATAATCAATAACTACTAATAATATAGAATGTATCAAAGTAAAAAGTATGGGAAAGTTATATATATATATATATATATATATATATATATATATATATATATATATATTATACATGTTTTGTAGAGGAAATGGGATACATTTTCCTGGAATAGAATGTTCTTAATTGTTTACCGAATTCAGGGACAGGTGTTTAAATTATAAAGCAGTAGGGTTTTACCTGACGTCACAGAAATAAATGGCTATACAGTGTGAGTCATGGGAAACGGATGTTTTGTTTAAGAAAAGCTCAACCATCGGGATCGAAACAAAACCAGAGTGTAAAAAAAAACAAACAAACAAACAAATATACTTACGGGAAATAATATATTTTCTACATAATAACTAGAATTCTCAATCCAAATTTTTCAGCCTGGTTATAGTCTTCAGACGTAAATCTCAGTCACAACATTGTCAGCAACCGGAAAGCGATGCACTCATATCCTTATTGTGTTAATATCAACTGCGTTGTCTTTGTAAACGTTCAATAGGCGGTGAGGAAAGTCTATTATTACACTGATTTCTGCCTGGAATAATGCATCAATGTATCTCTTTTCAAGACGTCTGTAAAATGGTGTTTTTACTGTAACACGTTATCAATATCTACAACAGAGGGCTAAAAACGTTAGGTCATGAATGCATAAGTTCAAGTATGGTAACAATTGTGTTTCCCATCCGTTCGGGAAATGATCACTTCCTGATCCATTCGGGCGAGATAAATAATAGGAAGGGTTCATTTCGGAAGTTTTTGTTTTTTGTAATAAAATTATTTTTACAAATGAAGAGATGTGTTGACGCAACTGCCAGACCGTGGAAGAAGTAACCATATCTAATATCGAAATAAGAATTGTTCACTAAATATACAGCAAGTAACCAAAAATATTAAAATATACATTGAATTTTGTTACTAACTTTAGAGTTGTTTTGTAAACAACGGAATGAATTCTGAGTAGATTTTACCTAAGTGTGTAAATAAGCCAATGTCACGTTACGGAAATAAATGTATTTATGGATTACATCGCGATGTAAGAAAGAAGAGATATTAAAAAAGAAGAATAATTGCCGCCGATAACATTTACATGCACGCATCAATACGGAAAGGATTTTCTTTAACCACGTGGCGATTAGATGTGAAGGTAACACACGATAAAATGTTAATATTTAACAAGATTTTCAGACGGACGTAAGAGTGAAATAGATGGCAACAACTTTATTATCTTGTTTCTCGTATGGAAAATACGTGCCAACTGGCTTGGCGTATAACCAACAAGTAATAAAAGCGTTTACATACAATCGAAGAAAAAAGTGCCGATTTTTTTTCTTTTGTTTTTCACAAAGCGTTCGTTCCAAATGCCGTTTAAAATGCCACGAAGACGTTATAAGTGGTTCAATGATTTTGACTGATCGAGAGTTGTTTCGGGTCTGTAGAATAATATCTTATTTTAATTTGTCTTTTAATGGTTGTCAATTCTTGTTCATTTCACAGTTTCTTTTTAAAGTTCGATTGGCTGGTTCCATAATTAAAATTTATGAACTCAGTCCAAACAGTAGGTTCGTGGCCTTTCTAAGTACATAGATTTGCGTGTTTTAGTTTTATCCTAATGATGTTACGTTTGTTCAAAAACTCTCCTTCAAAGTAATTTTTTCTAACGGTCAAGGCCTTAGGTGTTTTGTCAGATATCATTATGTCTGTCTATTAACTTCTATCGTTGTGTTTAAACTTAATATCGAAATGCTCACCCTGAGGGCAATTTTATTTTTATTTTTTTATCCAGAATTTGTACTGTGACGTTATTGCGGAAGCCGTCTCCGATTTCAGTTTCCATTAAATTCACTGCGATGGAAAATTTTATGTCCGATTTATATTTTAAACAGCTTGTAACAAATATAGGCAGTCTTTAACACAATGCTCATTATACTTCGATTACAAAGAGGCAATATTTTACTTTCTGAAAACTATTTTTAGAAATGTGAATCTAAGTGGCGTCATTTTATTTTTTACGTGTGTTTTAGTTTTGACTAATTTTTATATGCGCAAGTCCAGGCTCGATAGCAATCAAGTGTCTTTAAATCATTTATATTTTTGTAAATCTTTTCATAATCCTTAATAAAAATCCGTTTTAATCGGTTCGTTTTCTACTTTTATCAGACTACTCATTTATTGCTCTTTTATTTGATGTTTTCTCTCATAGTGTTAGACTTATAATTGTTCGAGGTTCAAGTCCTTCATCAGAACGCTTATTCAGTTATAATAATACCTGCTGCTATGGTATTTTAAATTTTAGCAATTGTTCTAAAGTTGCCTGGAATACGTTAATGTTTACAGCTTATAAAAATAAAAAAAAAATGTACGTATAAATTTTTTGCATAACCTAGTTTGGATTAACACATTTTTTAATCTCTTTATAAATTTGCATTATGATTTTCTCCCTAGTAAAACGTTTTATTTTTTTGGAGGGAAATTAAAACGTAATATGTAGCAGAAAGACAAAAAAATAAAATGGAACAAATTTGTGTTCCATTTATCTAACAGCCGCCGACTAGTGTTTGTGAATGTCGTAGACAAACACAGGACACAAGCAAATACTATTCTTTCTCAAGTTTTTCTTACGTAACTGTTCATTTATTATCACCCTTTTCGTAAGACAATGACGTTGTTTATGGGATAAGATTAATAAATGTGTGGTTGCGTCTGTGTTATATTTGCCAACATATCTTTCGTTATCAGATACGTTTATTCAATACCAAATGATGTAAACCTTAAAAAAAACGCGTTTCTTTTAAAAATCCATACGAATGCTAGCGTCGTTCAACTCGTATTACCTTTGTGGGTGGTTCGAATCATTATGTACCCTACGTTATACAAACACGTGTGTATTTAACTTAGGTTTTCAATTCAACTCCGGCGCAGTTGCCCCACACTATGTTTTTTTAACTTGTATTTTCTGTGTGAATTATTCCAATCTTTTAATCGGAGCTATAATGACCCAGTTTAATGTAACATATATAAATAGATGTAATATATATATATATATATATATATATATATATATATATATATGCATATTAATTTCTTTATGATCTATATGTATAATTGTTTTAATATGCATATGGAGTGCAAGTTTATTATACACATAATGCAATGTTTTATCATACATATAGAAACATTGTTTTACTATACAGAGATAGGAAAGGTTTGCTATGATTATGTAATAATCAACTATGCAACTATTCACACATATGTAACCGTATTTATAGATACATATAACTATACGTTTTAATATATATGGTAAGCATGTCCTGACTAAAAATCTATAAGATCTTTTACAATATATGCCCAGAAAATATTTTACTATGCATGTGTTAATATATACATGTTAACTATGCTTTTCTTTCTTATACCTATATATAATATTTTGCAATATCTAAAAGAGAAAATATTCTCATATACATGTGTTACTATACAAATGAGCCCATTTATAGTATCGTGTAGCTTGAGAAATTGTATACTAGGATAATATGACTACAAGGTAGAAATTTTAATTTAGTATTGTTTAATTTAATTTAGTTTGTAAGATAATCTTAAATTAGGAAGTGCTAGGTTCTATACTTTCAAACAGAATGGTATGTAATCCTCGAATGTTTAGCATTTACATTCTGTTAAGAGAAAAGTGTCGAACTGAAACCTTCTGTCATGATTTATCCTGTTATTTTCGGATGTAATTACTTAACACACATTAAAATATAATATCCTTTTCTGCTGAAATATAGAGTGTTAATACTTCATTATTTACTGACCGGCGGATTTCACGAAGTATATCGGGTTGGACAGGAATAATCAGAAGCTACTGATCGCTACAAGAAAATCATAATCATATAGAGGAACATCCAATAAATTACACACCTTTATCTAACCTAAGCTTAACTTTACATTTATATAGGAATAGTTTTTTGAAAGTCATTTGAAAAAAAATAATCCTTTGATATTTCATTGCTTTATTTTTTTAACAAAAGGACAAAATATTTGAAAATTAATTTTTAAATTTCAAAATGAAATAAAGGTAATCTTTAAGTAGTGTAAGTAATGCGATTGTTATCTTCGCGTTCTGCCCCTTTTATATTAGTAATAAAAGCGACACTAATAATTGGATTAAATATAAAATTCAATGAAATCGATTGGAAATGTAAGTTTTTAGTTTAAGAACACAGACTAGTATTTGTTAAAACGGACTTTACAGATTTGAGGATGTACTTTTTACGCAAGTTATTGAAGTCAGAAAAAAAATGAAACACATCTTTTCACTTTCCATGTGTATGTGATGTAAAGCTATTTCTTATCTTACATTTTCTACTGTGTTGCCCCCAGTTGTTTTGTTGTGTTTTGTTTTCCTTCATTTCATTTACTGCAGCTATAATATCATCTCTCATTGTTTATTTTCTTCCCATCATTTGTTCTTGCATCAAATCCGTTTACCTCCATGTTGCCGGTCCTCATTTATGCCGTTTGCAGTTACCTCCCCTTTGAAAAAAGAAGCAGCCACAAAATATTCATCTACTTGGCTTTTCCATTTGCGTCTGTCTATTGCGTGCTAATGTGATGTTCTATCAGCAAACGTTCCTGTCTTCTCCCTGGGCATGTTTGCATATTTTATGCTCCCCGCCACTTTCTTCGGTGTTATTTTTTAATGAACCACTCATTTCACAGAAACACAGACAGACAGAGACCCCCACACACACACACATCATCATCATCATCGTCATCGTCATCATCGTCATCATCATCATCATTATTTAGAGATTCTTATAATCATTTCCAATCCGGGGTATTTGGTGGAGGAGTCACATTTTTTTTATTAACGTTACAAAAATGCATAGTCAGTGAATGGTTCGGAATGCGAAAACAGGAGTTGACAGGTCTTTGTTTTCTTTAGTCAGTAATTCTCTGACAGGTTTAAAATAACATTTTAGCATAGCCATGTATTCTCAAACTTTCCACGCAGGCGACATCTCAGTTTTTTTACGATATCCACTTAGATGCAACAAACTTTCCTTTTTAAATGTTTTTAATTGGTTTATTAAATTATTTATTTCAAAAGCGTTCATTCTCATAATTCGCCAGCATTAGGCATCATAAAGGCCAAGAGACCACTCTAGGATAGGTGTTAAATAGTGTACAGGAGAAGTTGGACTTTTTTTTTTACATAGGCATCTGAAACCAATGAGTTCTCCAGTTGAAATATTGGTCGAAAGAGTGTTGTATTTTGTTTAGAACTATTTAAAAAGCTTGAGCCTCGAAACACACACACACACAAACACACACAAACACACACAAACATATATATATATATATAAATTATTGTAATTATTTCTTTTTCACAATGAGAAATGTGACACAAGGGTAACAAATTTGGATTTAAACATCAATACCCTTTAAGAGGAGCACTCCAATGCGCATAAAATGCCTGGACAGCCCCATCAGCGTTCCTCAGTATGGGCGCGCCATGAGATTAGCAACAAACTAACCTCTTCTCAGAGAGAATATAAAGCTTGTGATGATGGACTTTCTAAAACTGCACAGGATGAGCATCATACCGCAATCAACAAGGAAAAAGCTAATTCAGAAATGACATAGACTCTGTTGGTTTTGATATCAAAGTAAAAAAAAAAAACCTCAGCAGCAAAAAGGCGTGAAGATGTATGTAAATAAGATATTTACCTGCTTGACAAGATCATAATAATGATTAGCCCATCGTGAAACTGCTTTTTTGGCAAAGGAAACCATTGGTAAGACGGAATTTAATATGTAAGTATCTTGTTTCATAAATAAAACTATATATATATATATATATATATATAATATAATTGTAGTCATCGATATACAGTCCTGTTTCGTTGTATCACGACTCATCAGTGCCTCTAGACTGGCACCTATCCGAAGCTGAGGAGCATACCTAGAACAGTCGTGATGACAGTCGGGCGTTCTATCCCTTCACCACGGAATCGGTGCCCGCAACTAATCTGTCCGAATGTTTATTTTAAATAAACATCCGTTCGCTACTTGTAAAGTGCTCAAATGATTGTTTGTAAACAAACCTCGAGCTTCGCATTTTTCACCCAAATTAAGCAGCGAGTGAGATTATTTACGACAGTGCTCAACTCAAAGAGGGGTGTTTTATAAAATACAATTGTAGTCATATATATATATATATATATATATATATATATACATATAGCGAGCATTTATATTTAGACTTGATGTAAAATATTTTTCAAACTGAAAGAAATTGAACTTGCACTTGTGATAATAACAGCAACTAATCAATTCTAACTCTAATGCTCAGTTGGTAGTGTTTTATTCTGCAGTGTGTTTGTTTGTTTCTGCCTTTATGCCCTTCCCTATCCTTTTCTGAAGATAAGCGAAATTGCTACCCTTGGATACATGAGATTCTCTTTATCGGATGTGGTAAGTTGATGTTACCGAGTCGAGACCAAAAAGAGAAGGAAACAGTTTTATTGCAATAGAATTCTAGAAAGATACGGTCAAAGTGGGTGAATAAAACTTGGGGAAAGGTATAACCCCCCTTTTTCCTCCCAGTTCTTTTAACAATTCGTTTCCAAAAGTAAAACCTAGGAGAAAACGCCTTCCATCATTAACCTACTATTAAGGTTTATATGGCATTAAATAAAAAAAATAACCTTATCCTTAATAATATCATTGTGTGTATCTGATGTTGTCCGGGAGACTTAATACTTTCATTTTCTGAAAACATTTTTTTTCTTTTCGTAAATTATGCTATGCTCAATACTTTTAAAATTTGTTTTTTGTAAAACATATTTTCATATTTAGTATTCCCCCACACATATAAAATAAATCTATATGATGTGCGTACTACTGACGGAATGGAAGTGTCGTTCAGATTTTTTTTTTCTGATTGTCTTATGCGGTCCGAGCAACGCCGGGTGGCCTCGATATTCTTTCATTTTTACGAAAGCTATAAACATTTAAAACAGAAATATAAGTGATAGCAAATATATTTGCACGTAGATACTATTTTATGGGTAAATTTAAACTACAGACTAGTAAGCAGTTTGTGGTAACCACAGTGCTATGCTAAAAGCTAACACTAGCGTTTATACATGAAGAAATCATGATTTAATATGAATATACTGAACTTAATAAAAATGTGCACAAATTGTATATTGACTTTGAAAAAGTAATAAAATATGGGTCCATTATAAGTGTTTTAATTTAAAAGAACTTTTGAAGCGAGAAATAATATTTTTAAAAACTAAAAATAATTTTATTAAAAACTTTAATTCTGAAAGTATTATATGTTCCAAGACGTACCATTGCTCTCTGTCGGCCAGTAATTCCTGTGTCCAATATTAGTGATTAATCTCCTTTCAAGGGCAACAAGCATGTGCATCATAATATATATATATATATATATATATATATATATATATATATATATATATATATATATATGGGGGAGGTGGATGTGGGTGTGTGATGGCAACACATTCGTAAATCATTAATAGAGCGTTAGAAAAATCAATACATGCATACAGCTCAGCGGTGAGCAGCATGAGAGTGGATTCTAAGCTTGGTCAAACTCAGGTATTTTTGCACGCATCTATGAATATCTATATGCCGTTTCAATTCCTCTTACGTTCTTGTTTTTGCTTTTTTGTTTTGCTGATGAGTAATTTGGTTGCTTATAATCCCAGCCCTGCTGAAACATAGTGTCTTGAACACCTCACACTCCAGACTAATTTGAACGCCTCCGCCCAAAAACTGCCTCTTGCGTGTTCTTTTTACGAATATCACACCATTCGTTCATGCTGGGTTCGGTCCCCTCAAACTTTCCTACTTCGCCCGCAAGGCCCATCTCCACTCTCCTGGGTACAAAGTTAGGCCCCCCAGCTTTTCTCCTTCATCTCACATTTTTTAAGGTAGTCCTCAAACAATATGTTATCGTCAGACGCCCCCCCCTCTCCGTAAGCTCACCATAAAGATGTTGTTTGGAAATCGGCTGGCTTGTATTTTTACAAAATTAGCAATTCATCTCAGGTTATGTCTAATAATAAATTCTTAGACATTCAAGATCCTCACTAGCACTGGTATGTTTTTCAGAGCACAGTAGGATTCGCCGTACGCACAGCTGGTGAAGCCACTCGAGATATTTCAGATGCTTCCTTGTCGTCCACATCTTACACTCATAGAGAAGAGCAAAGAGAACCTATGCGGCATAGACCTTGATTTTTGTTGATAGCAAGATTCCGCGGCAACTCCACTAACGCTTGTCTAATTCTCCAAAAGCATCACGTGCCTGGCTGATCCGTAACGAGACCTTCTCACCCAGGGCACAGGTCATGTAAACGTTTTACCCAGGAGTAAAATCTTAGCGACGGCCGCTATTTCGACACACACACACACACACACACACACACACACACACACATATATATATATATATATATATATATATATATATATATATATATATATACGTCTACGTATATACGTAGGTACCGGTGTACGTCTTGCTAAAGAAGGAGATCGATTGCGATAATAATATTTAGAATATAGTACTGAGGTGAATCAAAATAACATGGACGACTGCTGCAGAATAATAGAGCCCCGTGTCTTTAATGACAAGCTTCAGACCTTCGTGGCAGGCCCTAGTGAGTTTAATACCTAATATCTCCTTGGTACAGTAATCTTATGGGAATGGGACATTGTACTCCAATCTAAAACTCAAACTGCAATGCGCTCTGCAGTAGGATGTAGGAGGTTGTTACTTGGAGTTGCCACAAGGATTGAAACGATCGGATGGAATAAGCCCCAAAAAACTGCGCCCATTATCAATGTCACAGTCTCAAATGATTTTGGCCTTAATAGAGCTGAACGGAAAAAGATAACAAAATAACCTGATCTTAAAATGATCTAAAAACAACATGGTCTCTGAAAGAAATAAACATTATACTGGTTGTGATAGAAGCAACTGGTTTACGAAAAAAGAACCTTCAGAAATACTTAAAAGCAATCCCTGAAAGACCAAGCTCTAACGAGATACAAATAGCAGCCATAAAGGGAACAGCATCTATTCTTAAAAGAGCCCTCGGATATAAATTTGAATCATAACAGAATCAAGTGTTAGCTCCAGGAGGGTGCCCCTTGATCTCTTAAAACTTACTGAAGTTAAATAAAAAAAAAATGTAATTTTAATTACAGTTACTATTCGAAGTTATGTGCTCATCAATGTTAAATAATTGTTCTGGCTGGGAAGAGTCTCGTCAATAAGCAATTTTGACCGATTGAAAAGTATTTGATGAAAACATCTAAGAATGTAGTTATATTCGTTTGTTTCATAAAACGGTCCTCGAAAGTTATATTAGTTTGCCGTATATATCCTTTATGGTTTGCGCTAATAAAACGCTCTTATTTGCTTGCTAAGAATTTAAATGCCGTTTTTCATTGCTGTAACTTATTTCTCCACATTGCTTGACAATTGTGAATGATTTGTCCTTACAACTACGTGGCGTTACCCTTGCTTTTAGGTCAACGTTAACGCAAGTAAAATGTTTTTATTTTGTTAGGAACAGACTCATGTTGAAGATAAACCTCGAGTTATTCTCGCCTCTTTTAGTAAGTGGACACTACACTCTACCGGGCTTTTTGTATAACAACTATTTGTGGTGTGGTAATCTGTCCTTGCCTTGCAAAGCTATATATCAAAGCCGGAACAGGATCTACTATGTTTGAGTGAGATCTGTCAGTGACTGACTTGCACTCCAGCAGAATGCTACATGATGCAATATCAAAAGTATCCTGATGTCCTACCGTTTCGTGGGATTTGCTCGTTTACTCGTTTCGCGGCTGTTCTTCCTCTAAATATTTCTCATGCTTTCAAATAAATAGTCATACGACTCAATCGAAAATGGGACTTAAAATTTGATAACTACGAGTATTTTTTTTTTAATTTTGTTATTTATGAATACTATTATTTTGATATTAACTATTTTTCTTTATTTAGAAGATTAAGTAAATAAAACATCTACTCTTATTATGAACTACATGATTTATCATCTTACACGGCGTTCTCTTTAGAATAAAATCGTCAAATTCAATCTGAGATTTGACAAGACATAAAATGTGAAAGATTTATCAACTTGTTTTCTCAGTTCCCGTTATATGTTATAATCGATTATCGAGTGGACTTTTCATCGTTCTACAAATAAGTATTCTAGTAAATTACTGGATTTAGTCAGCAAGACGATGTCGCTCACAAAAACACACAAGTTTATTGCTTGTCGCCTCAGACGTCTGGACTGGGGAATGCCGATGTACTAACTCAGGCATTTTTTTTTGCAATTGCCCGAGTGCCCCACCTTTTAGGGAGCCTGGTTAGATTCCCACTTTTTCGGCCTTGTACTAAATATTGCTGAAGTAAACAACAATTTAAATAGCTACTACAGTATAGTCTAACTATGATGGGATCTTTGTCCTAACGGCTTCGGCTGCAGGGAGACGGAGCAGTAATACACGTCAGGGATACATTCTCGACACTCAGCTTGACTGGTTAGGGGCAGGGAACCCCTGTCGGTCTGAAGTAAACCGCCTGGGTATCACCCTGGATGTCCACCCTCCCAAGCCTTGCAAACCGGCTTTCGGGCGGGGCAAGTTTATTTATGTAGCATTAGAGCCCAGCCCGGGAAATGCCGACATTGGTTCCCAGCCAACTTTTGTTGAGGCCATATGGCCTCTCCTTTGGATGAGCTTGCATACTCAACACCTTCCCGCATTGGTTCATATTTTGCTGTGGTGGACAGCAAATACATATCTACTCCGTTATATTTCTGTATGGTGAGATCTGTCTCCTAGCGGCTTCAGCTGTAGGGAGACAGGGTAGGGTATTCGTCAAAGATTTGTTCTTGACTCTCAGCCTGGGCGGTGAGGGACCGGGAACCGGCCCAATATTTGTCGGACTGAGATACACCGCTTGGGTATCAGGGAATGCCGACGGATGTGCCAAGGCCTTTTTTGTTGGGGCAAGGGTGAACCTCCTTTATGGGAGCTCTGCCTACACCCACCCTTCGGCCGGTGGTGGATAGCAACCATTATAGTAAAAAAATATTGTAACATCCCCCTATTTTTTTATAATGGGGGAGTCACTTATGTTCATTCTGCTTATAATATATATATATATATATATATATATATATATATATATATACATATATATATATATTTAATTATACGTAACACAATTAGAAATCATTCGGACATAAATTTTAGCATGTAAAAGGGCGCCATTTTTATTTTGTTCAAGTGTTAAACATAGATATATATGTGTACAGAAAATAAATAAAAGAAGATGGAATGCATTTTTATCATAAAAGGAATGGGCATGTAAAAAAGAAATCATTTCTTAAAGTTGATTATTCAATTTGGTTAAAAAACGCATACATAGACGCATATAAATAAATATACATGTAAATAAGCCTACATGCAATACGTACCCGTTTAAAAAGTGAGTATTTTGTTTCTTTTAATTTTTAATAAAAACAATGCAATGCAATACGACATTTTTGAAAAATTTAAAATAAAACTTATGTGCACAAAAAATAAGGTTCAAATGTAATTTATGCGCGCCTTAAAATAAACGTGCAAAACGTATTTGACAAAAAAGTGACGTTTTTTATTTTAGTAAAAGTAATAGTTACGCATTAATAGGTTAAAGTGTTAATACAAATAAAATGGATGCAGGTTAAGATCTTGCCCGGGAGAAATTTTAAAGATATAGAAATTTATATAAATACAGGCCCGTGAAAAATTATTCAGTCGAATCCCCCAACAATTTTGGAAGCAAAACGCGTTAACTTTTTTTTTTGTTGCGAGTTTCGGGAATACATTAGCGATATTTTGTTCTGATGATATGTAATTACAAAATAATGGATCCCTTTTTCACCTGGTTTTTTTATGAAATGGTATTTTATATCTATATGCTTAGATCTTTGGTTTATTATCATACTCTGTGCTAAGACTATAGTGGCTTTATTATCACAATTAATTACTACGGGGCGTTTAGTTAATTCTGGCTCTAAAATAATCTTTAGGATATTTTAAGGAAGAGTGCTTCCTGGGTTGTGTGTGTGATTGCGATAAATTCTGCTTTATACGTAGAGAGAGATAAGATCCGTTGCTTTTCAAATTTACATGAAAACATTGGCCAATTTTACGATAGTCTGAAACAATATCCATATATACTTTTCCGATCTTCGACGTTTCCTCAATCTGAATTTGAAAATTCTTCTTATTTTAGGTTTTTTTTTTAATTCTCTAAATACTAACTTCTGTTCTTTAGTTCCTTTTAAATAACAAAGGACCTGTTTATCTCTGCCGAAATCCTTCGTTGTCGTTCTTTATAATTTTTGTGACAGTTTTGTTACTGTATAGCATATATCAGGTCTCGTCGCATTCATTAAATATACAATACTTCCTAAGATTTCTAGGTATAATTTATCGTCTATTATCTCAGATTCTATGTGTATATTTTTTATTAATCTCATAAACGACCGGTGTAGAGCGTTTTGTGCACTCCCCAATTTCAAACGTTAATAGTATTTTGTCAATGTATCTCGATTGATTCATCGTAATTAGTCCTTTCATTTGTAGTAAAGTTCATCCCCAAACCAGGATATTTTGCCAAGATAGGTCATTTTGAATATTTTACTTAATTTGTTCTTAAAATCGGTAAACATTATGTCACAATTTGATGTGATTAAAATATCATCGACCCATAAAACCAAAATCTGTAGTTTATTGTCTTTGTGTTGGCGATATAAACAGTTATATGCAGCGCATTGTTTAAACCGTAGTTTAATCATATAATCATGGAATACTGCATTCCAACATTGAGCGCTCTGATTTAGAACGTACAATGACTTGTTGATTCACCACACGCTGTTTTTATTTTTCATTATAAATAACACTTGAGGAGTAATATCAATTTCACAGTCTACTGAAGGATGTAAATAAAAATATTTTCCGTCAATTTAATGGATGTTATGTCATATTGGGATGCGATATACTATAAAATTATGATAGTCGTTAGGTAAGTGGGCGGTAAAAACGTGGAAAATATTCTATACAGTAAATATGAGAGTATCCTGTAGCAACAAATCCAGTTTTCTACTGTTCAACGCCTGATACTGTAGTGTTTTTTTTTAAATACCCATCTTGTAGAAATAACATGTTTATCTTTTGGGAGTCGTTTTACTTTATAGGTATTATTTTCGGTCACATCACCTATTTCTTTTTTTCATGGCTATTTTCCATTTTTCACAATGTTATGAATTACTTGCTTTGTTAAAGTTTTTTTTTACGTACTTTCCATGGAATAGCAATAGTCGATTTGATAATCTTTCATATTATCGACCACAAAAATCGGGCTGTTTTCTATTTATTTTGTGGGTATCTTTCGACTTTAACATCATCATCATTCTCACTTTGGATAGTTTTGTCACCGTCATCTTCATTGTCTTCATTTGATTTAAAAATATGAGGAAATATAATTTCATCATCTTCATAAGACGGGGTGTCGTCTTTAAAATGAAACATGTCTGTGAATTTTACAAACATATATTTTTGTATTTTAGTTTTCTATGGAAAAATACTAAATTGGCTGCACTGTTTTTATCGTATCCAACAAATATACCTCTATCGATTTGAATATTTAATTTACCCTGTTATATATATATATATATATATATATATATATATATATATACGTATATATATATGTATATGTAGGTATATGTATGTATACATATATGTATATATGTATATATATATATATATATATATATATATATGTATATGTGAAACGAGTTAAACCAAATGCATGCACCGGTTTAAACTTGGTTTTCTACTGCAGAATGCTTCATGTGTGCTTTTAGATAGTGTTTCGTTAAATCACTTGTTTCGTACATAGGACGCCGCCATAAGTGCTTATATCCAGAGACTGTTGGGGAGTTTTGATTCAATGAGTAGACATCTTGCCATTTTAAAACCTGTCGCCATGCTCTTTGCGCAGTCCTGTCTTGGTGTTGCGATCTAGGGGTCGATTTGTCATGCTTGATACGATGGTTGATTAGTAAAAGTAATGTACCGATGTCACTTTACTTCACCGTAGGGAGCCATGTCGACTAAATATTTTTTTAGTTGTTAGCAGAGTATCAGATTTGTACTTTAAAAAGTAAACCATTGTGAAACCTGAATAGTCATCTACGAAATTCAACACATATCTATTATGTTCTCGGGCCATTGGTTCCACGGGACCGTTACAGTCACAATGCACCAAAGATAGGAGTTTTTTGACCTTTTTATCTGGTCTTGTTTTGATAGTTTGTCATTTTTTCCCTGCGTACAAACGCGGCCGGGAAAGTTTTTTGATGTGTTTATTTTCATTCCATCAACTACAGTCGGCAAGTTTTTGATATCAGTAATATTGCAGTGTCCAATCATGCCATGTCTGTACATCATGGCTAGCGGTTTTCGTTGGTATTACGCTATTTAAACAATATAGTCTTCCATTTTCTTTAATGTCGAATACATTCGCATTCGGGTACACCAGTTTGCATTTATAAGGGCTTAAGTTTATATGTGCACATTGTTTAATGGCAGCCTGTACAGAAAATATAATTGGTTTAAATTTCAGGATTAGAAGAGCGTTTTCTAGAATACAGAAACAGAGATCACCTATATAATTCCTTAAGAAAATTTTAGTATCAGCTCTTTTCGAAATGATATGCTTACTCGACTGCCGTCAGTAAGTTCTACAAAATTATTTTGTGGCTAAAAGTTTGGATCAGAATAGATTAAATCAGATTCGTTTGTAATCACATGTGCCGTTGCACCACCATCGACAATCAAATTATTATTCTTTGTTGAAGCGTTAACCCTACATGAAAATAAGAATGCATGTTCGCTAACGGAATTCTACATATTTTTAATGGAGTCGCTCTTTAAATCTTGTGTCTACATTGGGAACTCGTGTGATTATGTCGTCTAAAATTATAGCAAATAATTTTTTGCATTTTCTTAGGAGAAAAACGGTTTTTGGCAAAGTAAGATTTTTCATTCACGGCATGTTTATAATTTAATTTTGGTGCTTTTATATGTGTATTTTTAAACTTGATATTTGTAAATTCTTTTTTTCTTTTCGGTAAGCATTTTTTCAGTTTCATTGTAACTTCTGGGTGTTCCCATAATTGGCTAAAACCATGAGTTTTTCTTTCTGCGTTATAACGTAATAGCTTTAAATCACTCGGTAATCCTTTGAAGGCCATGAAAATTAACAGACTGTCGTTAATAACTTCACCAGACATTTTTAAATAAGTTGCAGTCGGTTAAGCTTTTATCATACAATCTGTAATGGTGTAGGCTTCCATTCGATTTAGAGAGGTCAGTTCAGTATGTCAAGAAATAATTTTGTGTTTTCCTTTTGATAAATAATGCTCTCTCTCTTAGCATCCATCGTCTAGGGCTTCTCTCATTACCAGTGATAGATTTCGATCATCTATGCACTGTATTAATTCCGAAAAGACAGTTGCGTTCTATGAAGTCGGGGTCGTTTCTGTTTTCAGATTATATTTGAAGTATTTTTGTACCTTTTGAATTCGTAGATATCCTAGAAATTGCAGTTGCCACGATTCGAATTTTGATTCGGATCCATCGAAATAAAGACGCACGTTGGGGCCATAACCTCTAGAAGTGTAAGCTAGTATTAGTTTCAGGTGAATTAATTCGATTCGTCACTTCCAGCATCGTTCAAGAATAGAATAACCTGACTGTACGGGACCATATTCCATAATGCAGCTGTGTGATGACATGTGTCTACTAGCAAGGAGGCCAAAGTGGCCTTGACTATGCTTGAGGAAGCAAACTCTGCTTTTAACCTTTATCCCCTAGCAGCTTATTTTATTGATAACGACCTTGCAGAATTTAGAAAACAATGTGTTGGGACGGGTCTCCATCAAACTCAATCTTTCAATTTAAAAGGCAGCTTAACTAACCTTCCCCTTAGACATCGGAGGTCTGTACGCAGACAGGTCCATCACTATTGAGATGATCACTGGGTTTTGGGGACTGCTGTCGGTGTGACATCGTCTAGGTTTGTTCATGATTCTCAACCCTTAATCATCTGGGATGGGCTTACGATTACCTAGCTTAAATATCCGACAGGTGTGGGGACGCCTCTCGTAAACTTCGAGTTGCACACGACCTTAAACGTGGATATATGTTTTCTTCAGGAGACCCACCTTATTCGAAGTGATTTTTAAGGTGTTCTCCTAAGAGTGTTTCAGCTCCAGTTAGCACAGCATGCTGCCCATTCAAGGAGCTTACCTGGCTAGAGAAGTGCTCTCTTTATACGTTGTGTGATCGAGTATATGCAGATCCCGAGGTAAAACTGCAGGTGCTACATGTTATCCTTAGGGATGTGGTATTTCGTTTTATTGGGGTTTATGCGCCCAATAACCGTAACGAGCTAGTTTTCTTTTTTTTGGCAGAACGAGCCCTTCATGAATTCCTCTCCTCAGTTTGTTATTGCGGGAGATAGGAACGCGGTCCTGAATCCCGAGTTAGATCGCAGGGTTAATACCACGCGTAGTACAAACCAGAACCGGGATGTTAAGGCGTTTCGAGACTTTATTGACAAGTTTGATCTTGTCGATAAATTTCGAAACGAAACGCTCGGGGATGTAGTATAGACTTGGACAGGTAGACGCGGCTCCGGTTCGGTGCAACTTTTGAGTTACATCGATTGATTATTATTTAAGAGAGTCGACCTATGGCTTTTAGACTACCCAAGTTTCCATAATATAGTTTATTTGGCTCATAGGCTTGTCGGCGTTCGAGTAAACTCATATAGTGTTAAGCCTAGTATGCCTAGTTACTTAATGTTCAACACATCGTTGTTCGATGTAAAGAACTTCCGGGAACAGTATTTACTAGCAATAAAACACGTTATTAGGTTCTTCGCTGCTGATTTTAGTCGCCGGCCTTTCCTTAGTTCTAGAGCAGCAAAAGGGACATTAGAAGATAGATTAGGAAGAGCTGTGGTGGAGAGGAATAGTGATAGTTATACTATAGTTAAGGCTGAACTGGACTCCTTGGATAACAGGGAGGACAAGGGGTATTAGTTAGGGCTAGATTAAAAAGAGCGCCGAACGAGGCAACAAATAAGGCCGCTTCACTGCATACAGAGGAATTTCGACGTTATACTCTCGACACATCGCCTGTTTCACATTGCTGGACGGATGAACCGTTACATCACATGACCGAATATTGAAGGGTTAATTTCGGACCCACTTTCAGGAGCTTTTTACCAGGTAGCCTGGTAGATTGAACAGTTCGACAACTATTTAGCCGAATAAAGCGGTTTAGTGTGAAGATATCATACAAGAGAGAGAAGTACTTGAAACGGGTTGGGCTAGACAAGACTCCTGGTTTGATGGTCTACCCTACAAGGTGTATGTTTACCTCTTTGGTGACCATACTTTTCAACACCTGGTTTAGGAACGGGCGCATACTTCAGTATTTTACCAGGGGGTTCATTAAATTAAATGGAGGGGATGTGATAGGTAATTTCCGGCCCTTAACGATGTAAAACACAGAGTTAAAGAGTTTGGCTAAGATCTTAGCAAATCGTCTGCAGATTTCTTTCGCTCTAATGAGTCCTGAACAGTAAAGGCTAGACGATTCAAGATAATATTCACACGTTACGCTTGATTGTAGAAAAAGTCGACACAGAAGCCGCGCAGATCATTTTAGGTCAATCAAAAACATTCCACAGAGTAAACTACCGTTACCTCGAGGCTGGTTTTCGCTCGGCTGGGTACTGTCCCCAGTTTCCCTTTTAGATTCGCCTCTTGTATGCTAACCCGGTGCTATGGTGGCAGTAGATGTGGTGAGGTCGAAGCCATTAGTGTTAACAAGATCCATCCGTCAAGGTTGTCCGTTATCATCAATGTTGTATAAGTTCGCGCTAGAGCCATTTTTGCGCTAGTTTCGGGTTGATCTGGTCCTTTGCGGGATTACTTGTCAGGTGGCTCTACACCCGTAAAGTATGCAACTTATGCCGACGACGTGGCCGTGCTTGTAGCGAGATTAGTATCATCGATATAGAAACAAGTCGGTATGCAAATGTAACATGGGTCACAATTAACGTTAAGTTATTGGCTCACCTAATGGTGCCTAGAGGGAGTATACATATATATATATACATATATATATATATATACATATATATATATATATATATATATATATATATATATATATATATATATATAGTGCCGGCAAAAAGGCACGTGTAATTTTTCAAAAACTGAAGATTTAAGCTATATTTAATGGAACCTTTTTAAAGAAATTACACCTCATTTGATTCGCTTTTTATTTCTCTATATAGTAACGTGCCCGTATTTCACTTGAAATTGAAATATTCTAGTGTTCACATCAATTTTTAAAAAATAACTTCAAATTGCGGAGGCAAAATCAAAGTCCGCAGCAACAAATTGGTTTTAAGCAAATTTGTTGCTGTGGACTTTCTTTTTGTCTCCTCAGTTTGAATTGCTTTTTTTTTTAAATTGACGTGAACACTAGAATATTTCAATTAAAAGTCCAATATGAGCACGTGACATTATTGAAAAATTAAAGGCAAATAAAACGAGGTATAGTGTGTGTAAACAGTTACATTAAATTTAGTGTAAATTTGCAGTTTTTTGAAAGAAAATTCCAAGTGCGGACTTTCTTTTTGCCGTCTTTCTCTGTTTCTCTCTTTATATATATATATATATATATATATATATATATATATATATATATATATATATATATATATATACTCCTTAACATTTCTGTCATGTGGCCAGTGATATTCATATATGAAAAATCTTTTTTTCTATTCATTAAAATATAAACATGTGTGCATATTCTTAATTCGAGGCAATACATTAAAAGGATGCTACAGCAATCAGATCTGTAACAATCGATTAATATGATAATCCCAACGAATATGTTTTCAGTGCAACAATACCTATTTTTTAAACAAATATCATTTGCTTTCAGTGCATAAATTGTTCACGCTTATACCATATAAACAATCGGACTGTCTCTCTTATCACCCACCATGTCTGACACATAACTTTTTTGAAGTGACAAATTTATTTCTAGACCTGATTAACTGAGATTACAAAAGTAAATTACTTTTTACACATTTCATGCCATTTTTTGCAGTGACATTCTATCAATTATATTCCATTTCTTTCTGTTTTTTATTTCTTTTTCTGCCATTCCCCTCTACAACTATTCTTTGTTTATTTACAAACGAACTAATCATGGGTCATACTCTTGGTATAAGAAAAGACGTTAAGATAAATTTCGTACATTTTTTTTATTACACTTTAACCCCAAAACAGGCACATTGCCACTTTAATGTCGGAGGCTACTATAAGGGACATAACCTACAGGTGTACTATGTAGGGAGTTGGGCAGCAAGATGTCGGTTCACTTTACACTTGAATGTCTGCATGGCAGTACAGGTGGGGAAGCAGGAACTCGGAAGGGAACTCAAAAGTCCAGCGGTTATGGGGAAGAAACTAAGGGTGTATAATAATGAAATTAATGGATAATAAGAAAACGCTCGCTTACATCTAAGGATCTCAAGTCTGGAGGGGTGGGGTTCTGCTGCTTGTCGGGTTGTTTGTGGAGGATTTACGTCGAGATAGTACCAGTGATTGAAGTTCGTCAGGGCATTCGCCATTAAAACAATTGTAAAACAGAGAGAGCGATGCTACATTTCGTCGATGGGACAGAGGCTTGAGTTTAGATGACAGTTAATGACCTATTAGGTTGGTAACTCTTTTTTGAATCATGTCTAGGAGTGAGAGACTAGTAGTAAAAGCACCAGCCCAAATATGACAACAAAACCCCATACATGGTCGAATGGTGGCCTTATAGAGGTTACAGGATACTTTCGGACATTAGCAGCTTTCTAGCACGGTAGAGGGAACTTACCTTTTTCCCAGGGGTCCTGGCATTGCTCTCAATGTAATTTTTTCAACTCATGTTTCCTGTGAACGTTAGGTCGGGGAGTTTAAAATATGTACTTTCAGATAAAGAGTCTTTTGCCATAGCTATAGGTGGTAGAGAAGGATTCTTGTAGTTATTGATGGAAACAAGTTTAGCCTTGGCAGCATTGAATGTGGCCATCCATTTTGTCTCCATTCTACTACAAATCGGAAGTCATCCTCTAGTGTTTCTGCCACTTCTTTAGATATGTGTTCATTTGTTTTCCTGTCGTGTCGGTTATAGAGCGTGGTGTCATCGACTTATATACCCATCTCACAGACAATTTTCTCAGGGAGGTAATTTATGAATATCAGAAATAATAGAGGTCCAAGGATATACCCCTGGTGCACTCCCGCATTTATACCAAATTGTTTAGATGAAAGACCATCGATAGCAACCTGTCTAAGAAGTGTTTAATTATGTCAAGTAATCTTTCAATGATACCATATAATTTGATTTTCCTGAGAAAACCTTAATACCATACTCTGTCAAATGTCTTAGATATGTCTAGAGCTACCGTCCTACGCTTCCCTGCTTTCTCAAGACAATGGTTTATACGTTCAGAGATTACAGTTAGGATGTCTGCAGTGAACCGGCCTTGCCTAATCCATATTTTTGGTCGGTCAGAAGTTTAGCATCTGTAAGTTGATTGACTAGAGCTAGGTTAATTATGGACTGAAATATTTTTTTTCGAAAATGCGGCGGAGGCTAATGGGGCGGTAATTTACTGGGTCAATTCTTTCGCCAGAATACTTGAAAACTGGTACTACAGAAGCAGTTTTAAAGCAGGCAGGAAAGCAAGCGTCATTAAGGCATTTGTTATAAAGTTTAGAGAGAACCGGAACTATTTCGAGGAAGCACTTTTTTAATAGCACAGCCGGATGAGATCAGGTCAACATGTTTTTGAAGGTTCAAGATTTTTTTATGATCGCATGTACCTGAGAAGGGGTGATTTCCAGATCGTCTAGTGTGGCGTCTGTCCGCAAAGGAAAGTCAAGGATGGGGGTGGTTAGCAGGGTCCAGAGTCGAGTTGGAGGCAAACCGACTGGCAAGCATGTTGGCCTTCTCAGTTGCTGAGCAAACAACCACATAATTGTTGGATAGTAGGGGAATAGTTGATTGTCCATTATTTACTACAGTATTGTAGATTTTCCAGAAGTTACGGGTTCCTAATTTCTGTGAGTCGGTGCGTTTTTTGCTGATGTCACTAAATACTCTCTTAGCTGTCGCTATTTCTTTCTTACAGTAATTTCTGGCTTCTATATATTTCTGTCTGTTTTAACTGGACTTATGTCGGTTAAATGTCGGTTAAATCTGTGGTATTCATGCAGCCTTTGCGCGATGATAGCTACACACGTAGTAAACCATTCACGAGAGTGGGGCTTGCTATAAACTTCCGCGTGGGAACATGTACTTCAATTTCTGTTTTGAATCACTCAGTGGTCTAATATGCGCACTGTTCAGCAGGGAGTGAAAAGATATTTCGCCATGGGGCGTCTCTAATGAGATCCCTGACGGCTTTTCAGTAAGTTTTTTTTATAATATCTCGTTGTTTTGAGCAATGCCTCTTCATATTTGGCTCTAGAATTTAGGGCGATTTTAACTATCACTACATAATCAGCATTCGCAAATTATCTGTGGGCATTCATAACACACTAATCGGGAACTGTGGTCAGAAACAGATCTACCACTGATGCTTGTTATTATTGCTGGTCAGGGAACCGGGTTGGAAACGTAACCATCTCTGCTACGGGATAAGATATAAAGAAGCTATGTGCTGTGCTACCAGCTGCGTCTGTGTAAATAGAAAATCCAAGCAAGTTGTTGTGGTGGACATTGAAGTCACCAAATACATGCACATGTGCGCTAGTATCAAAGGAAAGTGTTGTATCTTTGCTGTCAGTGATTTTGCTTTTTAGGGTACATTCCTGGTTCGCGGGAAAACGGTAAAGAAAATAAAGTAACTAATATTATGTTGCATGTTAAGTCTAAATCACATAAAGTCTTGACCGTCAGATTCTATGGTTGTTTCTCTAGTCAAGGGGAGAGCGTTTCGAATATAGATTCCAAGCCCGTGCATATGTCTGTCAGAGTTCTTGCGGCAGAGTGGGAGATATCCGGCCATATAAAAGTAGTAAGAGGGGATGGAAGAGTGTAGGTTATTCTCACTTAGTGCTAAGATATACGGGGTGTTTGTTAGGAGAAATGCTTCAACACTATTTTAAATAGATCTAAGCCGCGGATGTTCGTAACTGCAAGATTCAATGGAAGAGGTGATATGGTTTTGCTTGTTTTGTCCTGGTTCACTACTGTGTTTTACCTCCATAAATCACCGCTGCGTTATGGACTAAGATAATCAAACTGTTTTATAGTATTCGCTGTAAGATTTATAAACACTAAACTCGCTGTTTTATCTATAGTGTTTGTCAATTTTGTGACAAAAAATACACGCCAGAAATATTCTGGATACTATATTTTATTATTTTGCTTGATTATTATTAAATTCAATGAGAGATTGGGTAAGACAGGATCTGACACATAATCGTGGTTGTCTCTTTATTTCATACTAGCATGGGTGCCCGGCGTTGCCCGGGTGTTTGGAGGTGTATGCTGAGCAAAAAAAAGGGGGTAATTTTTTAAACTTTGACCCCTATTATGACCCCTGAAAATTTATTGTTTTGGGCTCAAATCAAGTTATTAAGTTAGGTCCATGTCCACGGAAGCTATATCTAAAATTTCAAGTGTGTCGACCCAAAATTGTCGGAGAAGTTTGGTAGAGTTCTCAAAGCTCAAATCGTTGAACTTTGACCCCTTAATCGCCAAATTTCTGGCTAAAAACCGATCACATAGATTTTTCCAAATCTCAGTACCCTGTATATCAAATTTTAAGTCTGTAGACTAAAAATTTACAGAGTTATTTCGTAGGGAAATGTACACAGGCACACACACACACACACTTTCACTTTTATAGATATATAGATTTAAAATTTGAGTCTGACAGAATGACAAAATTATATTGCAAACCGATATATTAAACAAACGAACTTCAAAGAGACAAATCAACACATAAGTAAAAACAATTTGTATTGGAAAACATTTATTATTCCACGTCTTTTTTTACAGACCTGACGACTGAGGTTCGCTCTTAATAAACATTGTTTTTTATAGTCTTAATTTTGACTTCCTTTTTCATAAAAAACTAAAATAAAATCAAGAAAGAAAAGAAATTTAATTTTATTTTTTCATTAATTTCTTTCTGTGCAAAGCAATTCTTTCAAACTTACTCTGTTTCCAAAATGTTTTTATTTTATTCCTCTCCCCCTTCATTCATTTTCCTCCGCATCCTGGCAAGTATTAAAATGAACCATTTATAATATTTATTTATGGATTTATTTACTTATCATTTCTTTTGTATCGGTAAATGAATTCCATTTAAAAAAAAACTGTAAAAGTCACGTTAAAGGTGATTAAGTTGGAAAGTAAGTAAAAATTTACCCTTTTTACTTTTATACGATTTCTGATCACTTTGAAAAAGGTGCGTGTGTGTGTTTTAAAAATGTTTTTTAACTGCTATAATATCATTTATATATATATATATATATATATATATATATATATATATATATATATATATATATATATATAACAACGTGAGTATTCATATCGTGGGTTTGTATTACTGTACACATAGATTCGAAAAAATAGTCAAAAACAAATATATAAATAAATGTTATCAAAGGCAAGATAAGTTACTTTTCTACCTAACTGGATATATTTTTTGTGTTTTTATTCAATGTAATATATTTATTCAGCTCGAAAAACATACAGTGTTTACCGATGTGTTGGAAAATTCAAGATGGCGTCTCACACCCTCTTTAACACCGTAAGTTTGGGAAAAGGTGTTATAAATAAAAAACTATACAAAATACTATTAAAAACCCGCCGAATATATGTCAACCTATGTCACGGTAACATATATTGAGCGGGTTTTTAACAGTATTTTAACAGGGCACATCGTAAAAACTGACCCATTAATTTTCCTGAAGTAAAAACTATATAGTTTTTAAACTTTTAAAACTGTACATTATAAAAAGAAAACTGTTCGAGTGATTTTTTTTTACATGGGTGTCACCACTTATCAAGGCCCAGAGGCCACTCAAGGATAAGGGTTAATAGGTATACATTAGTCATTGTGATTTTAGCATAGTAAACAGTGGGAATTTTGTAACTTGGATTACTTGAAAAAGAAAACTGTTCGAATGATTGAAAATTAAAACAAAATAACAAAGTAAATATATTGATAAGAAAAAAACAAAAACAAACGAAGTTTCGTTTCAGGAACCCGAGTTTAATTTTATGTCGTAA